>NC_056523.1:302326840-302356355 GCF_019175285.1 Sceloporus undulatus | reverse complement strand
TTCCTGTGGTCTGTTCTATAGCATATTCTACTTTTGGCAATATCATGCTTTGTTACTGTTTGGTGAAGAGCATAACATAAAAAACATTTCAGGTTCCTTTAGCTGGGCAGTTGCAGACTGTGCCTGCCTGCTTTTCCTAGTTGTCTTTTACTCTATCATTATCAGAGCTGCCGTAACTTGCACTGTTGAATGTGTACAATTCCTGGCTGTAGGACTACAGTCTTTGTTTTTTGTAAGGGTGTGGCATAATCCCTGCATGAATTAAGAAGCTGAAACCTTATAATTATGTTAACTAAGAATCTAATCCTGTTAGTCAGAAGCTATTTTGCCCTTAATTCTTCTAAATAGAAAAAGAAAAAGGAAGAGAAAGAGAGCAGAACCAAACACAACATTAAGGAACGCAGGTGCGTTACAGACGGCCCAGAAGGGGCAGTCTCACGCCGCTGTTGGTTGCTGCGTCCGGGAACTGCAGCATCCAAACCGCGCAGTTCCCAGATGCAGTAAAGAAGGAGCGCGAAAATCACGCTCCTTCCTCAGCCCCGGAAGAGATGCGGCGAGGCGCTAGTCGCGCACTCATGGTGTCACTTCCGCCGTGCGGACGCAAAGCGTCCGCTACACCAAAATGGCGGCAGCCATGTGGAACGGCCACTGCCATTTTGACATAGTCATTACGCGCGAGGGGCAAGGCGTGTCAGGAAGCGCCGACCCTCGCGCGTTATGACAGCATGATGACGGCGCCTCATGGGCCCATCTGTAACGCGCCACAGACTTACAGAGCAAATTTAACTAGGCTCGTGAAGGAGTGGAGTAGCTGATCCAGTACTGAATTTCAATTATTTGCATTGGTTGGGACAGAATATGGCAGTAGTGTCTTCCAGTATTCCTTCCCACTCCCAGATGGGACAGAATACTTTAACATTTTTCATTGTAAGGAGTAGATGGTACTGAAAGAGAATACAGCTCCATTCTAATCATGGGGCTTATCTCAGTATCTGCAGTGTAACCAATGGATCTAGTGTTCTACCCCTTCCCCCCACAATGCACTATTTTGGGGTCTCCTTGCAATATGGGTGCTGCTGGGACTATGAGACATATGAAGAAAAATTGAGTTAACATCACTACCACAGCCTATCTTCTCCATCTAATCCTAGATCCAATCAAGATCCTACCCGTCCCCAACAAGCTAGGGGCTAGAATTGCCCTGCAACCTAATTCTTAGATTTATATCCACCTTTCGAGTGTGACCGAAAGAGTTAAGAGGAAATGTTTGCCACTGACAGATGTTTGTTTCTGACATTTTTGTACTACATGTGTGTATCTTTGGTTTGGCTAGGTTATCATTTTGTGTGCTTGTTTAAGTTGCAGACACTTCATGAAAAGATGTCATGCATCTTATGAAGGGGGGTGTGGTCTACAAGAGCTCATGCCATAATTAATTTATTTTAAATTGCTCCATGATCCCAGTGTTCTCTTTACTACAAAACAACTTGCATCAAATATTACTGTTTTTGTTGCTGCACATTTCCTCCAGGCAATATTAGTGCTGGAGAAATAATTTTAATTGTTTGGCCAACCCTCTCAAACCTTAACAGCCAGCTCTCCTCACCAGCACTCCAGTCTTGATTTCCCTCCCCAAAGGCAGAAGATTCCTGACACTTAAGCTGCACCTCACACTGTTATCCCATGTCCTATGTCAGTTTCTTTCAAACAGTGTCTTTTCCTGCACTAGTGCATCCAAGACTCTCCTGGAGGAACTGTCAAAGCCACCTCTGAGTATTTCATGCCTAAGAAAACCCTAATAAAATGTATGGGGCCATCGTAAGTCAACAGGTGACTTGAAGGGACGTGCACACACGCTCATAAGGAATCTGGGATACATTATTTTAGGCTTCACCTAGCCTACATTTGCTGAGCCATTTGCAGGCTGGACAGAATTAATTTTCTAAAATCCACATGTTGATGGATGACTATCCATGCATCTTCATACCCTAGTACACATCTGAAAAATACACATAGAAAAATGTGCAGATTTTAAATATTTGCAAAACCCTGCTTGAACACATTTGTTAATGAATTATTTGAATGCAAAGGATATATTTAAAACTGTAGTGTACAAAGTGTAGCTTAGAGGTTGCATGCAGCCCTTGGGACACCAGTGTATAACCCCTGAAGCACCCCACACATCCCCAATTTAAATTTAGGGGAACAATTTTTAGGTGAGCTTTTTGCTCAAGCCGAAGTGGTTCACTTCCCCTAACAATCGAAAACCAGATTCGCAGAAAAAAAATATTTAAATCATTGAAAATCAGCCAAACAGCAGCCAGGAATGATGACTTGGCACTCTGGGTATGCTGAAATGTGCCATGTGTGGGCATGGAGGCCCACCCCAATTTAAAGGATGCACACAGATAGCACACATGCACACACAAATTAAAAATGGATGGATTACGTCCCATTAAAAATATAAAGCAACAGCACCAGTCACAAACCAGATGCAGAAATGAAAAACCAGAGAAACAGAATTTAAATATATGATATCATTAATGTGAGCAGGTTTGCATGTTATCGATTATTGGCTTTAACTTGGATGAAAGATTAGAAGAATTAATTATTGTGAAGTTACAGTGATTAGTTGTCACCTAAAATTTTACTTACTATTGAAAGTAGTTGTTGGATAGCATAAAAATTAACCTTTATATGCATGTAAGATACTGTATGATGGGAGCTGAAGATGACTCTTCTTAAACTTGATATGTAACAATATGCACAACTTCCTCATTATGTTACTTTTGACACTAATTAGTGACTCTTTATCCTCTCCTTCACAAAATATAATTTGTTGTTTCCACTCTCTGAATGTGAGGTCTTTTGTTCAGTTATTATTCTGAGAAGGAAACTTTCCAACTGAAATGACCAAATCTTTCATATAGATATGTTTGTCTGTTTTCCAGGTTGCTTGTTGGGTCACCCTGGAGTGGCTATCCAGGAAACAGAATGGGTGACATCTATAAATGTGCAGTTAGTCTGCAGAGAACCAAATGTTCAAAAATGAACTTGCAGAGTAAGTGGTGACATTTTTTAAAGTATATTTCTAGTTTATCCCAGGTGCTCAAGATGTTATACATGGTCCCCACTGCCAATCCTTGTAATAATGTTCTAAATAGACTAGGCTGAGAGAGCATGAACAGGCCAAGGTACACAACTTTGTTGTAAGGGTGTGTTTTTGCAGTTGAAAATAATAATTCATTTATTTAAATCCACTGGGAGATTTTGATCTGAATTGTGATCTGACATTTGAAATCAGAGAAGTCCCTTATTTTAAAAATTTTGTTTGGACATCACTTTAGTTCCCTTCAGAAAATGTGATACGGTTATGCAGGTGGATACATGAAAGCCATCATTTCTGAGTCTGACTTCCCGAAAGTAATTCTAGATTATTTTGAGGTTAGGGAGTGTCACACTATTCTCAGGTGAAACAGATGGGCAAAATAAAGCGGTTTCTAGGTGCTTTGCAGGTGGGGTGTTTAGATAACACATGAAAGCAGCTGGAAATCAGACTGAAGCCATGCTTTGGGGCTAAAAATAAGAGCAAAAAGAAGCCAGGATAGTCCGACTCAAGTTGAAAGATGCACATCTTCATGGCTGCATATAAATGCTGGGGCAGGTGCAGGGCTGGGGCAAAAAAATGAAAGTGCGACAACTCTAGTGGATGTAATTGCAACATACATGTAAATCAGACAGTCCAACAGGGAGGCATGGTGTGAAGGGGCTTGTTTGGGGGGGGGGCATGATTGTGCTTTGCCAATGTAGCCCCCAGACACTGATGCCCTATACACTGATGCCTGAGTCAGTAGAATGCATATCAAAATACATAGAGTTGAGATGCATATTAAAAATAAGAACAATTTTTGCACAGAAATGTGAACAGATTTCTGTGTGGGAAAAGAAGATGTTTATAATCTGGTGCTGGCTGAAGTCAGAACAAGTTTGGCAGTAGAAATAAGCGATAGCTAAAAGATTGAGTTTGAGAGATTTACACATCCACAGTTAAATTCCTGATGTTCAAGTAATGTACAATTCCCATAAATAATTGGTGGCCTCCGTGTAAACTAGGAGTGCGGATCTTTGACTGTTTCATCCATACATGTAAAGAACAATAATTTTCACAGTTTACATTCCAATGCAGGAGAAAACAAATATTTCTGTACAGTTTTTTTAACCCATTATTCACACTCCCTTGGAGCCTTAATATGTGCTGAAAAATTTTTCTGGAAGCAGTTTTTTTGTGTAAAAATTGTGGTTTTTACACAAAAACATGATTTTTGTGCAGAAAAAGGTTCCAGAAATATATAGCTTTTTGTGTAAAACTGGTGGGCTTAAGGGATAACCCACCAATTTTTGACAAAAAAATGTGTTTCTAGAAATGTCATTTTTTTGTCATGACAAAACATGTTTTTCATGGAAAAATCCACCATTTTCACAAAAATACCCTGCTTCTAGAAAAATGAACTTTGTACAAAATTTATTTTTTGAACAAAACCTAACAATTATGCAAACATATGTTTCTAGAAAAGTGCTTTTTTATATACCCAAAATGTATTTCGTCCTGCTGCAAGAGAAGATGAGTATTTAAGCATACCTGTCAACTAGTAGTTTCACATTTAAAAGTATTTCAGGAAATCATTCTACACAAAAATGCATATGGGGTATGTTTGCACAGATGAAATGAAACAGGTGTATGAAGTAACCTCAATCATTTAAGGCTGAGGTATATGTCTAAAATAGCACCTTCTGTTGTTGGCTTTTTATTGTGTCTTCATAGCTTTTGCAAGTATCCCGAATGTTACAGAGATAAAGAAGGACATGAATCTCGGTTTAACCCTAGTAAGAAACTCAATAACTGGAGGGTTTTTGGTAAGTGCTGAAGATATGTGTAGCAAAAATATAGCTTCTATCACTTTTAGCAATAAAATGGTCATGCTTTTTACCTTTATCTGTGTGTGGATAGTAAGTAGGTAATACTAAGTTTATCCAGCTAAGAAAAGGATAAGCAAAATGTAATTATGTAAGTATGTTCATATTACATTTAAATTAATCTGCTTTGGTCTTTTTTGTATATGTATGTTAGATGAAAAACGTTTTCCCAGATGAGGCTGCATATACTTTCAATGATAAGTCAATCATAACTATAAACAGTGCCCTCTTCTTCATTATGACACTCACTAGCTTCATTAAGTGACCTCAGTACATATACCCAGTATGGTAAACACTGACCACATTCCCACTTACAAATAAATCAGTTTGCGATTTCAATAGATGGATCGGTGCAACAGCAGTGCGTGGTTCAGACTACATTTGCCCCGATCACATTTTCTTGCTGTAAAATAACCTACTTGTCATTCACATTGACTAATGAATCGATTGAAAATGGACCCTCTTCAGCCAATCGGCAAATTTAAATTGGTTCCTATCCATATCTCATTCACACTTGCGCTTGATTGATTTATTGCAAAACATGCAGAAAAAATGAGTGCCAAAAAGACGCGTGTTAAATGGGTCTAGTGCAGGGGGGCCCCTTGCCAAACTGCTTCAGCAGTTCGGCTCAAGTGTGAACAAGGGTCATTTAAACCACTTCAGATTGATTAGCAAACTGATTTATAACGTAGTGAGAATGAGGCCACTGTATTTATTTCTGATTAGGTTTCCAAGCAGTCACCTTATCAAAGATTGTTTCTTGCATTGCCAACCATTCTAGGGATGAAATGGATATCCATAATTGTTCATTCCCAAGTGGAAAAATGGGTCTCTCTGACAGTCAGGAAGCCGAATTCAAAAAATAATAAGAGTAGCAAGGAATGTGCACAGTATTCACCCTGTATTCAGACATCCTGAAGTGTTGCAGAGGGGAATTATTTTGCAAAGAAAAACACTTTTTTTGCACACACAGATCCCAGCCTTGTTTGATGTGCAGAAAATGACATAATGTACAGCAAATATTGTTTCCTGAGCAGAATACCTGTTTTCTATGGAAAAACAAACAAACCACCTTTTTTCTCTCCAAAATAATTTCTCTGCAATACTTCAGAGTGTTTGAATGTGGGGAGAATAGTGCAGAGAGTGTTCATTTGCACCCACAGTGGGTAGATGACTACTTTATTACTGTAAATAGTTGAATATTTACATCCCTAATCCACACACCATCTCCACTTCCTTCCGTACACACAGATTTGACCAGATCCAGCCTGATTCCCAAGATCTGGCTGGCAATTCTTCACCCACGGCTTAAATATTTACTTGTCTCCACATCAGTCAGAATAGGGAGCTCCCTCAGAGCCACATCACTCTACACTGGTTCTGGATATTTTGCCGAAATAAACAAAGCAAAAGGGCCAGTGGCTTTACTTTCCCCTGCTTATATGGTCATATTTAAAGCAGGAACCAAAGATTCAGCTGTAGTCATAACTGGATTCTAGAGTTCTTTTGAGCAATGGAACCACTTTGTACACTAAACAATGTACTTCTGCCTTGTTGCAGTACACAACAGCCATCTACCTTCCCTTTTTAGTGGACTGTGTGTTTATGTGGGGTTTTTTTATTTACTGTATATCTATCTGCCTTCCTATAGATTTTGCTTGTGAGCCACCCAGAAGTCTGTCCAGGACATAAACAGATGATTTTGTGCTAATGAAGTAAACTAGATCCCTTTAGTTTAGCTCCTCCAGTGGCTTTTATCCAAAGACGTCCTTCCACTAGTATAATAGACACCACTGGTGGATAGTTACTCCACTATTCCCCTTCCCCATAGTTCTCCCTAAGGGTAAGATCAGCTTCAGAGAGTTAGCTATTGCAAAGAAACATATGAGGCCATGCTGGAGACTTAAGTAGTGAGTGAGAAGAAGGGTAACTTCTACTACACAAGCAGAAGTTGCTTGCATACCATTGGATTTAAAGAGTTTCTTTTCAAGGTAGGATCACTAGAAAAACTCTGAGTAAAGTTGTGGGAGTCCTATCCTTCTCCTGATTTCTGCATTTTTAAAATCCTGCAATTATCACCCCTTTCCTAAACAGTAATCAGTTAAAAGTGCCAAATTTGTATGAATATGTGTGTCTTTAAGTCATCTCTTGACTTAGGCCAGCCCCATGAATTTCACTGTTGTTGTTTTTTTTAGAAAACACGTAGAGGTGGTTTTGCCAGTTCCTTCCTCTGAAATATAGCCTACAGCAGTGGTATTCATTGGTGGTTTCCCATCTAGTTACTAACCAGGGCTGACCCTGCCCAGCTTCGAAGATCAGACAGGATCTGGTGCTTTCAGAGTATTTAGGCAGATATCTAACGATACAAAATAAGATTATAATTTATTCTTTGAGACATGTTAGTTTCCAGTGGCTTTTGAACAAAAACACTTTCATTGTATCACTTTACATGGAATTCAGTTTTTGAATTAATTGCCTTGTATATTGCTGAACTACAAACATCTGCGAACACTTAAAGTTGTGTTCTCTTCTGTAGCCCAGAAGCATTACCTGTGTTTATTGATAATGAATCCTGCACTTTGTATTATGAGAAACCTGACAGAGCAAGCTATTTGCATAGTCTTGGAAAGCATGCTCAGTGTGTTGTTTTCATGTGCTACGAATGCAATAAAAATAAGTCCCTTGTGACTTAATTGCATTATCTACAATGTTTTTATACTATAGAGTTCCATCTAAAACATTACAGCTTTTATGGGAATTATAGTAGGCCTGCTAGCAGAGTGTTTGCCAATTCTATGAATCCAGTCAGCAGAAAAAGTCATCCAGGAGGTAAATGCTGAAGCAGCACACATCTAGAAAATTCATCTTTAAACAGAAGTATGTTATCTCCCCATCCACTCTGCTGTTCTTTCCTGAGTTGCCAGTTTGAAAAAAGTGTGTAGGTGGGGAGGGGGGAGAAACAAAGGTGTAGCTATTGTGGGGGCAATATGAAGACATCACCCCCAATAAAAATTCTCTTTTCCCCACCCATGAAAATTTCCTCCAATCCTCAAATTTTTAGCATTGCAACATCTTCTCACTTCAGTTGAGCCCTTAGAAATACTGTTTAAGCATACAAAGAAATGGGGCAAGAAAAATACCATGAGAGTGCAAACATAGCAAATAAGTCTGCTCTAGGTGTGAATTATTTTCAGTGTCTTAGGACCTGTCCAGACCGGCCTGAAAGGCTGGCCTGGGAGTGGAGTTGGGGCATCGTGTCCAAATGATGCATGCCCTGAATTTGCCTCCAGGGCGCCCTGACACCACGCACTGATCCACATGGTGCATGGCATCATGGTACTTCTCCAGCACTGTGTCCATATGAAGCTGCTGTCTGGGAAAGCTGCCAATGGACAGCTAAGAGTGTGCCAGCCAAAGTTAATAAATAATAATAATAAAACTTTTACTTTTCTCCCGCTTTTCTGTGACGAGACAATCAAAGCGGCTCACAACATATTAAAATATCCACATTCACAACATTATGTCCCAAATTCCCCCCTTAAAACAGGATTAAACATGTTACAATTAAAATATCTATTAAAAACACAGTAAAAAAATACGAGGATAGAGCGGTGGACTAATACTTGATGTGGGGGGCAGTCATTCTGTTGCCGGACACTTTTAATCAGGAAAGGCCTGCTGGAAGAGATCCGTCTTGACAGCTTTTTAAAAGCTGTCTAAGCTGGCAATTTGATGGATCTCGTCCGGCAGGCCGTTCCATAGTTTGGGAGCATTTGCAAAGAAGGCTCTCTGGGAGGTAGCAGTTAGTCTGGTTTTTAAAGGCATAGCATAAAGTTCCAGACAGATGAAAATATGACACATCATATTCACCCTCCTCTCTAGATCCCCACCATTTGGCTTCTGCACCCAATCCTTCAACGTAGTGATTTACTGGCTGGTGGCAGCAGGGCAGTGGAAAAGGAACATAGTTGGACACACAGTGATCATCATCCTCTGTGACCCCTGGGAAGCCCTGAAGGATGTCTGGTTCTGTCTGTCAAGTTATATCAACATAGCTGGGTTCTTCTCCACTGTCTTCCTTCCCCAGTAAATGGAAAGGTTGAGCTGTGCAGTGGGGATTTCAGAGAGAGTGGGTTTATTGCATGTTTGGAAGAGGATTCAGATCTCTTCAGGAACCAAAAAGTGAGTTTCTGAAGTTGGAGCTAGATCTGCGTCACTCACTAACAGGAATTTCTACATAAACTGACCTGCCTTGCCTAAGATTTCCCAAATGCTCATGGCTTGGGTCTTCTCAGGTGATCAAGTTGAAGACACTGGGGTGCTAGTTAAATCAACCTCTTTTATTTTGCCTCTAGCCAGAGTCAACATTGGGAAGTTCCTGTTCCTATGAATACAGGGTGAAAAGGCTAGTTTATATGAACTGGCTTGCAGAAGTGGTTAATGTGTTCTAAAGAGTTTTTAAAGAGGCTGATAATGTCTTAGCTTTGCTGATGACTGGGAAAGCTGTGGCTTTCTAGAGATGATCTGAATGGTTATGGCAGGGTTGGGCACCTTTGGCAGGTCATGGGGGCCAATTTTATGGCCCAGGACCTTTCCAATATCCTTGTGGACTGCCAAAATTGCCAACAAATAAAAACAAAGCAAAGCAAAAGTGGAAGTGCCCAGTAGTCTACTCTTGCTTTGGGGGGGGGGGGGAAGAGATTTTAAAATAATAGTTGGTATTGGGGGTTGTCTATGAACCCACTGTTCCTGGAGGTTCTTAAGAGAGGTCTTCCCTTCAGAAAAAGGGTGGCCAGATTGGTGGTGGGAGCTGCTAAAACAGTCTTGGGGGTGCAGGGCCATATACTGAGCTATGCCTAAGCTTTGCTATTGCTAGTGTTAATTTAATCAATGCAAGATAGAGTTTGTAAATATTAGCTTGCATGTGGTGCCATCTTTTGGTCAGTTTGGGCCAATTTGTTTGGCTGAAAGTGAATACATCTAGAGCTGAGCCAAAAGTTCTTTCCAAAGCCCTTCTTCTGGATTTGGGTTATGTGTGGAAGATTTCATGAAAGAGCCCTTCCTGTTCTTTTCTGTTGTGTGTGTGATGGTGACAGTCTTACTTCCCACAGCTTCTGGGTTTCAGTCCCTCCCCTTTACCCCTGAAAGGCCA
The DNA here is from genome assembly GCF_019175285.1 of Sceloporus undulatus. Classification (NCBI taxonomy): domain Eukaryota; kingdom Metazoa; phylum Chordata; class Lepidosauria; order Squamata; family Phrynosomatidae; genus Sceloporus; species Sceloporus undulatus. The sequence continues at coordinate 302,346,229 of NC_056523.1, read as the reverse complement.
GAATGAGCGTAGCACTGCTTTCACTCTAATTCAGTTTGTGTTCATGGCCCATTGCCCAAATTTCTAGTGTGGGAAAAACCATGCAATGCATAATCCAGAACAATATGGTTATCAAATCTGGTGAGAAAGGAGTTAACTGATGTTTATCTTGAAATGTGGTGGTGAATTTAATGAATTTAATTTCTCTGTGTTTTTGTTTCAAAGACTTGTGGTCCTTTGTGGGCACAACAGTGTGGAAGTCAGTACTATGCAACAGGAATCTGTTCTGAGTTCAGTCCAAGCTTCCAAATTGTGAAAAGTTTTTCACCAGCTGTACAAAGTAAGACTTTTAAAAATAATTTAGAAATTCATCAGTTTTAAAAATGAGACGCAACCAATGAATACAAAGAATCTGGCTCAGTCTTTTCATATAAGACATGCTTTATTAATTTATGGAATTTAAGCACAAATATTTTTTGGCCTAGAAATCCCTGGCCCTTAACTCTATATGCACATGAAAGAGTTCTGGTTACTCAAGTAGTTATTTTTAATGGGAAACGTGATTATTTTCCCTTCAGGCAATGTGTGGATTGTGACTGTGAGATTATCTCATCTACAGTGTGGTTATGCAAATGTCATTATTATCATTTTTAAAAGTTATGTGTGTTAATATGCCATTTATTTCTTTGGCTAAGCAATCTACCACTTTTGGCAGTGTTATCTCATACATCATGGAGTAATTCAAAGCCCTGTATTTTGTATCTGAAAGCCAGCATGGCATAGTTGTTTGAGTGTTGGACTTCAATTCAGGGGACCAGGATCAGATTCCCTGCTCAGCCCTGAAACCCACTGGGTGACCTTGGGAAAGGCACATGCTTTCAGCCTCAGGGGAGGTCAATGGCAAACCTCTTCTGAACAAATCTTGCTAAGAAAGCCTTCGGGCCGCCATAAGCCAGAACTGACTTGAAGGTACACAACTCTCTCTCTTTCTCTCTTTATATCTGGCAATGATTATGCTTTCCTCAGTGCTTGTACTTCTGGAATATACTGTCTCATTGTTATTTCTTTTAACAAAAGAAAGAGAATAGGAGTATGGTTACCTCACTATAAAACAAAAATTCTTTCTCTTATTAGAGTGGGGATATTTAGTCACACTAACTGCTCAACCTTTCTGGTAGCATAAATATTGTCCTGCTGGGAAGTTTAGGGGAATTTGTTTGCCTTTTATCTTGACTCCATGAATTTGTAATGTCATTGGACACAGTATGTAAATGAAAATAACATCAAACACTTTTCTTATCCCTTTCTGCTGCAGAATGTTCTTCAGCTGTTGATGTTGTGGTGGTATGTGATGAATCAAATAGTATTTATCCTTGGGATGCTGTGAAGGCATTTTTGGAAAAATTTGTTCAAAGTTTAGATATAGGCCCCACAAAAACTCAGGTAAGCAGATTAAACATTTTTTAAAAAAAATTCCATCAGCAACTTCTTGGTTCTGAAAATTTTAGAAGAAAGTAGGTGTCTTTTACCATAAAGTTGGAGGGGAGGGGGTTGGTAGTAGTAGAAATCAGAAGATGGGAGATTGGGAAGGGCAGCTATGAAAGAACTGGGCAAGATTCTAAAGTGTAAAGAACACTAAACACTAAAGTGTGAATCACCCAACCCATTGTATCCCCCATCACAATGTATTGATGTGAGAGCTGGACAATGAAGAAAGCAGGTGAAAAGAAAATCAACTCATTTGAGATGTAGTGCTGAAGAAAAGTTCTGAAGATATTATGGATGGCCAAGAAGACAAACAGATGGAGCCTTGAACAAATCAAGCCTGAACAAGCAAATGGGTCCTTGAACAAACTAAGCCTGGAAGCCAAAATGCCTAAATTGAGGCTGCCATATTTCAGCCACATCATGAGAAGACACCACTCATTACAAAAGACAATAATGCTAGTGCAATAGAAGTAGAGGAAGACTGCAAATCAGATGGCTAGACTCAATCACAGAGGTCACAGGCCACTGTGGACAAGAGGGTCTTGGAGATGTCTCATCCACAGGGTCGCCATCAGTCAAGTTCAACAGTTAACAACAACAAAGCAGTAATCGAAAAATTGAAACAAAGTGAGGGTGAAGGCTGATTCATCAGAGTTTCTGAAAGTATCAGTTTCTATCACCAGAGGGCTGGATCATAATACAATGGACTTGCAATCTTCAGATTTGAACATCCATGGATGACATGGCGCCGTCATTGGGGACAATGGGACTGAAGTCCTTCCTGTCTTCCTTCCTTGTCCTTCCTTCCTTCCTTCCTGTCCTTCCTTTCCTTCTGCCCTCCCCCTCCATGCTTCTACTCCGGCTTGGCTTTGGGCATTCAGAAATGGAGGCTGGAGGTGGATCTTTAAACCTCATGATCGATTATCTCAATTAAGTGGGGTTTTTGGAGGAGAAAAAAAAAACCAATCGGTGCATTCAGGATGTGTGTAACTACAGAGATTCTCCTGGATTCATCCTGGATTATTTGTTCACAGTGTGAATAGAACCCCCAGTCTATGAAAGCTGCATGCTCACTCTTCTTTTGCACTGTTGGCCGGGTTGTTACAGACAGCAATTAAAGCTGGCTTCGAGTCACAGTGGGGTATGGTGTTTCATGATCTGCGTCCTAAGAGTCCGAAGTTGCCTTTATTTTTATTTATTTAGGTATTTATATGCCCGCCCGTTCAGCCCTATGGTCTCTCAGGGCGGCTTACATTTTATTTTTATCAGACGGTTTCCCTGGCCCTCAGGCTTACAATCTAAAAGCCATACACAAAATGGAGAAGGGAAATGGTGGAGGACAAGGGAATGAGGTCCAGTGGTTCTTCTCTCCCTCCTGAGGCTTGGACCAAGGCAGATGGAGGGAGGGCGTTTCTTATCCCTATGCAATACAATGTACACCAATCAAAGTTGATTCATGTATGCCATATATACATATGTAATGTTCTAATCTTATGGAAGACTTCTGTTGTATTTCTTATTCTTAATTTTAGGTAGGCTTAATTCAGTATGGTAATAGCCCAAGAGTAGTATTCAACTTGAATACATATCAAAATAAGGAAGGTGCTGTACAAGCAATGTCAAGGACCTATCAGAGAGGAGGGGAATATACAAATACATTTGAAGCAATTGATTATGCCAGGTAAGGGGCACCAATAGCAACTAATGATAAACTTAATTATTATTATTATTATTTTCATTAGTAGAAAAAATGAGAAAAATGCATCATTGCTGCCAAGGCTGTATATACTGATACTTTTTTTTACAAAAATGCTTGAATAGTGCTTTGAATTTTAATGTTGTTTATGTGCTTAATTTTACCTATTGTAAGCTAAGGAGTCGTAAGTGAAGTTGTTCCCCAGCTTTACTTTGTTGATGGTAAAAGTGCTAATGGATGCATGGACAAAAAATAATTTTCATGTTTAAAAAATTGTGCATGGTTTTTATTTCAGGCGTTATGCTTTCTTAAAAGAATCTGGTGGGCGACCCTCAGCCTCTAAAGTAATGGTTGTTGTGACAGATGGTGAATCACATGATGGCTCAAACTTGCAAGAAGTGATAACTAAATGTAATGAGGACAATATCACAAGATTTGGTATAGCAGTAAGTAAGGTTTTTATTACTATGATGATAACTTTAGCTGACCTTGTTTTCTTTGCTTTGTCTAGCAGTGCTTTATTTAATGCACTTACTGAGAAAATGTGATTACTATAGACATTGTCAGACTCTAGCTCCCCATAACTGCCCTCGAGTCAGCCTCAACTCACGATAATCCTGTAGATGAGACATCTCCACTGCTCTGCTTTTGCAGACTCATCCCCAATGACCTCTCTGATTGATTGATCCACCCATCTGACGTGTGGTCTCCTTCTCTTTCAACTACCCTTGACCTTTCCCAGCACTATTGCCTTTTCTAATGAGTTGTGCCTTCCATGATGTGGCCAAAGTACAACAACTTCAATTTGATTGTCTTTGCTTCTAAGGGTATTTCAGGCTTGATCTGTTCAATCAATCAATCATTTATTATTACAGCATACAGCCAGTACAAGATAAAATACAATAACGATGACCAAGCATCCATATAAACAATACACTCAATATGACCTTTTACAAACAGGTACAAATATCAGCAAGAAATCTAGGATAAAATAAAGCTCATTCCCATGTGTTAATTAACAGCAGAATTTAGAAGAGTTGATAAAATATTATTAAAAAGTTTCTTTAGCATAACATTTAACAGTCATCTGTCAAAGTATCCATCCATTATGGAGTGCTTATTAAAGCAGAATGTAATATTAAGGAAATAGTAAAAAAATGATAAAAAGATGTTCCATCGATACACATAAAGACTAGCACAGTCAAACAATTTATAAAATGAGTAGGAACAGATAACGTAATATCTGCAATAGTAAGCAATAGCAATAGCAAGTACATTTCTGTACCACTTATCAGTGCACTTAAGCACTCCCTAAGTGGTTTACAAAGTGTAAGCTAATTGCCCCTAGCAATCTGGGTACTCATTTTAACAACCTCAGAAGGATGCAAGCCTGAGTCAAGTTTGAGCCCTTTTGCTGGTATTTAACTTGCAATCTTATGGTTTTAAGTGAGTGGCTGCATTTTTACAAGGTTTACTGTGTCTGTTTTAAAAATCTTGTTCAAAGAATAATAGCAGCTGCAAGAAATTTAGCAACTCTGCTAGTTACATGTTCATTGCAGTCTGCTAGAAGGTAGTCAACATAAAATTTCTCCTGTCTACCGGGTTGCTGTTTAATAATGGGAGTTATATAAAAAGCATGGGTTTCTGTATAGAGGGGGAAACAAAGAAGAACATGACTGATTGATTCAACTTCCTCAAAGCCACAAGGACAAAAACAACCACTTTGCCTATTCTGTCTGTGGTGAGGAAACACAACCTTCAAATGGTTTACAAACCGACGAAGAAAATCCAGCAAATGCTACACTCAGCCAAGGACCAGAAAGACCTTCTCACAGCCACAGGAGTTTACCACATACCATGCAGCTGCGGACAAGTCTACATAGGGACCAACAAATGCAGTGTGCAAACAAGAATCAAGGAACACGAGAGACACTGCAGAGTGGGTCAGCCAGAAAAATCAGCAGTAGCAGAACATGTTACAAACCATCCTGGGCATGAAATACTGTTTGAAATTCTGGACCATGCCAACCACTGCTATGTCAGGATGCACAGGGAAGCCATGGAAATCCATAAACACCTGGATAATTTCAACAGGAAAAAGGAAACCCTTAAAGTAAACAAGGTTTGGCTACCAGTCCTGAAAAATAGCAAGATGAAGACTCAACAAATGCAAATGAGAAATCTCCCAGGGTCAGGGGTTTCCCAGCAGACAATGAGCACTAATCAAGCAGACACTAATCCTCTTTTGCAGATCCTCCCACCCTGATGTCTGCCATTAGCAACAGAACTATACACATGTAAATCACTCCTGCCTTTCCAGGTCACACAATATGTATACCCAACTCCTTTCCAAGCAAGCATTCTCTGAAGATGCCAGCCACAGATGCTGGCGAAACATTAGGAAGAAACCTTTCTGGAACATGGCCACATAGCCCAAAAAACCGACAAAAAACTTTGGATGCTGGCCATGGAAGCCTTCAACTTCAGATAAAAGCCCTTCTTTGATCTGTTCAAAAACCCATTTGTTTGTTTGTTTTTGGCTTTCCACCATTTCTTATCATTCTTCTCCAGTACCACATCTCAAATTAATTGATTTTCTTTTTATCTGCTTTTTTCACTGTCCAGCTTTCACATCCATACATAGTGATGTGGAATACCATGGCTTGGATGATTTTAACTTTAGTGTTCAGTTGTATATCTTTACTTTTTAGGATCTTTTCTAGCTCTTTTATGGCTGCCCTTCCCGTTCCTAGTCTTCTTCTTATCTCTTAATTGCATAACCATAGCCTCAAAGATTTTTCTATCTGATGAAAGTTGCTGTCCAGCAACATCTGGGAATCAAAAGGTTCTGCACCCTTGATGCTTTGCATAAATTATAAAGGGATTGAAAAATGAATGACAATGGGCCTCTGGATATAGTTTCCTGTGAGAAATATGCACCACCTCCATCTCCACTACTACTATTGCTAATACTGCTACCTCTATTTCTATCCTGCCTTTCTCTCCAGTATCAGGACTTAGGGCGGCTATAAAAAGTTTTTAAAAATACAGTTAAAAACAATTGCAACAAGAGAATTAAAAACAGTAAAACTTATTAAAGACAGAGTATCCCGTATTCAAAATTCTGAAATACAAAATTCTACAAAATTGTCCACATGGTGGCTGAGATAGTGATACCTTTGCTTTCTGATGGTTCAGTGAACCCAAACTTTGTTTCACAGATAAAATTATTAAAAAATATTATGTATAAAACTCTTCAGGCTACATGTATAAGGTACAGTCTCTCCCCCCCCCCCCCCCCCTCAAAAGGAAAAAAACACGGATGCTCAAGCCCCATTCAAATGAATGGGGCTCGTGCCCATGGTGGTGCGGTGGCGGGGCACATGCCATGGGAGAGTGCGCCATTGTTTTCTTCTGGTGCATGCCTCCCTTCCTTCTGGCGCGGCTTCCAGCATAGGCTGGAAGCCACGTAAAACACACCTGCACTGTATATAAGAAACATACTCATATATACTTGACTATAAATCGACCTCATGTATAAGTCAAGGGCAGATTGTGGGGCCAAAATTATGGATTTTGTCATGACCCATGGATAGGTCAAGGAAACTTGGAAGCTCCTTCAGTGTGTGCATGTGTGCATGTGCGGCAAGAGAGACTCTTGTTGAGGCTTTTTGCTTCAGCATTTCAGCTTTCATTTCAGCCAGGTGTATAGGCAGGAGAGGGACTCTTAAACAAACAGCAATATCAGTCACCCAGGACACTTTCTGCTTGGCTCAAGAGAGAAAGAAACTGCAAGAGGAAATCTGAAAAAGCTGCTATCACATTACCATAGTGACCCGTAAATAAGTCAATCTGGGATTTTGAGGTCAATTTTTGAGCATAAATTTTTAGACATAGGTGAGTATATACTGTAAATGAATTTTATGTTTAGGCTTTGGTTCAATTTCCAATATATCTCATTATATATATGGAAATATTCCAAAATCCAAAACACTTTTAGTGCCAAGCATTTCAGATAAGGGAATCCCAACCTGTATTAAAATACAATACCTAGAATTAAAACTCATGTCAAGTCCAGAGTTCTGTGTGTGGTGCAAAGTGTGAATGGATCTGCTGAGTTTCATCTTTCCTCTTTGCTTCTTTCAACGAAGATGTCTTATATATTCATCTTTGTTAAGCTATCTATTTTTGTGAAAATCCTTATAACCATGCCAGCTGATCAGAAAGTGATACGCTGATACTATTTGTTGAGTCCTAGTTTAAAGAAAAAGGTGGGATATAAATAAACCAGTCAATCATCCATTATCACCACCACATCAGGCAACTACCAGTTTTTAAATAATTACCTCTCCAGCTTACAAAATGGCACATGTGAAATAATGTCTGAAGAGGACATCAGTCAGAATAGTAGACATGTTGAACAATAGCTGTGGTTTGTTTAGCTGCTCTTTTCAGTATGACCTTAGAAGTGAGATGCATTGCATAGTGCAAAAATGGAGGCAATAAGAAGACGTTATAAGAGAAGGCTATTCCCCTTTGAAAAACTCATTCTCTTCCATTTCCACTTAAAATTTATTCTCACTACTAGGCAGTCATGACTGGCAACAGGAGCATTATTTCTTCTTGTCACTTGAAGCTCCATAGGCAAAGACTTTAGATGATAAATTGTGTAAAAGAATAGGATAGAAATATATTCTGTCAAAAATGCACTTTTTTCAGTTTCCTTACAAATACAAGTGTATCTCTTTGTTTCTTGTTAAAGTAAACACTATTATTTTTCTTTCACTTTCCTACAGGTATTAGGATATTTAATCAGAAATGACATGGACACTAGAAACTTAATCAAAGAAATTAAAGGGATAGCAAGTCTTCCTACATCAAAATATTTCTTTAATGTGTCATCTGAAGCTGCACTTCTAGAAGAGGCAGGAACATTGGGAGAGCGAATTTTCAGTATAGAAGGTACTAAATAAAGGGATTTAGTAAGAAATGACTGTTTTCCTTGTGCCTTTGAAATGATATGGTAATTGTTTATATTATTCATATAATTCTTAATGCGCTGTTTTAAAATTCAAGCATCTGCATTATAAGACAAAACCTGGGGAACTGAGAATTCATTGGAAAATGCATAGAGCCTAGTGGGTGGGGCAGAATATACCCAGAAAACTGACATATGGTCCTAAACCTGTTCTCTGACATCTATAGAACTATGCAGTTCATTCCACATGCCCAAAAAGACCTGGGACCAATGGGTCCTAGTGGCTACAATGTGAGTAGAGTAGTGATTCCACTATGGGCTTGGCTACAAACTTTAAATTACTAATTTTATCCACAAAATAGGTTGTTAAGAATAAAACCTGAAGCTGAGCCACCAGCCTGCACTACCTGGGATCTAGGTTTATTAGACAGCATATCCCAGCTTCTTGCCCCTGGTGGGGCAGCCTTGGTCTGTTAACAGATCTGAGCTTCCTTTACTTCCTTCAGAGATTCTGGTCCTATGCTAATAGTTTGTCTACACTGAGCATGTGGAAGCTGTTAGGTACACCTAAAATAGGCTTTTTATTCCACTCATCATTTGAAAGCAAGTCCCATTATTGAAATCATTATTACTTGCATCTGAGGCTGCATCTGTACTGCAGAAATAATCCAGTTTGACATCACTTTAACTACCATGGCTCAGTGCTATAGAATTCTGTGAACTGTAGTTCATTGTGGCACAAGAATTCTCTGATAGAAAAGGCTAACTTTCACAAAACTACAATTCCCAGAATTCCATAGCATTGAGCCATGGCAGTTAAAGAGGTGTTAAACTGGATTATTTCTGCAGTGTGGATGCAGCCAATGTAACAAGTTTGTTGAATAAGCACATGAATAAACACCAGTTCATACTGTTGTTTTCCTACCAGGCACTGATCAAGGTGATTTATTCCAGCTGGAAATGTCACAAGTGGGTTTCAGTGCTTCATATTCACAGCAAAAGGTAATGAATATTTTACAACTTTATGTACTAGCTAGACTTTATTGATATGGCACTACTTTGTAGTAAACTTATAACAGTTAAGAAGAAACATTAAAATAGGACAGAAGTGTGTATTAATAGAAATGTTGAATTGAAAGCTTTATTGAAGGCTTAGAAGGTATATTGAAGCTTTAGACTGCTACTCTCAGAATCTCACAGTAAGCTGGGGAATTCAGGAGTTGTAGACCAATACATCTTAAAATTAAAGATGAAAAAATTGTTTAGCTTTCTTCCACTTGCCAGTTTGTTTGTTTTTAAATAATAATTAACATTTTTTTCCATCTGCAAGTTTTGGCAAGTTCATTTGGGTAACTTCATTAGCAACAATGCATTGAAAGAATTTGTTATTTATCTGCAGTGGTCAAATTCAGTAGGTATATCTGTTCCCCGTACAGAGTGAATCATACTGTAGAGTGCCATCTCACTCTTAGAGATTGAGAGAATAAGAGAAAAAATAGGAAGCAACCCCACTTCAGTATGACAAATGTGGTCAAATACTCTGAGATGTACTATATTTATTTTAATTTAAAGCAGATCTTAGAAAGCTAACCAGTCAGAGCTTTTCACTTTGATTGTGTGCATCTATGAGTTTCATTTTCTTCCACATTGTAATTTTTATAACTCTTGCTACTTAGTTTAAAATTCTGAGTTCTTTCTATTTACTTTATGCAGTGGGATCTTGTAGAACCATCCATATTGGCCGCTTAATTTGGTGCCAGTCTAGAGCATTATGCCCCAAATTGGCTCTGGATTGACCACAATGGTGACCATATGCATCAGGCCAAATCCAGCATGACACCACATTGTTGTCTGTTGCATTGGCCCAGCTACCCCATCCCCTGTTTTCAGAGCTGCCACCACCACTTCTTCCTGGTAGGATCTCTGTTTAAATCCTACCTGGTATGCCACCACTTCTGCTAAGGACAGAAGCAGCCATCTGGACATGTGATCAACAAGGAGTCTGGGCCGCCATTTCTGTCTGTAGCAGATGTAGTGGCACGCTGGTCAGGCTTTCCATAGAGCTCCTGCATTCAAGGAAGAAGCAGCAGTGGTTCTGAAAACAGGCTATCCCCTTTGACTACACTGCTCAGCTAGAGGAAGAGGGATGATGAAGCTCTTGGCATGAGGAGAGCTGGACTGAGCCAGACTGAACCCAGTTCAGTTGTCCACACACGAAAACAACCTGAGGTTAACCCAGGGTTCCTGGAAAATACTGGGATTTTCCCTGACTTTGTTTTGTCCAAAGCAAGTCAGATTAAGGACAGAAAAACAGGGATCTCCACTGGAAATAGCCATATGTCATCAGGACTGCAAGTACAGGCTGCAAGGTGAATATCGCATTTTTCACAAGCCCCTTGAGAAAAACCCCTCAAGGAAGAACCTAGTAGCCTAAGCTTTTCAAAACGTAAATCTATAAAAGTTTATGCTACCAACTTCTTTCTCTTTGGTCCAAAACACACTGCAGAAATAATCCAGTCTGAGACTGCTTTAACTGCCCTGGATCAGTGCTGGGAAATTCTGGGAACTGTAATTTTGTGAGACATTTAGCCGCCTCTGTCAGAGAGCTCTGGTACCACAATAAACTACAATTCCCAGTGTTCCCTAGGACTGAGCCAAGGCAGTTAAAACTGGATTATTTCTGCAGTGTGTTTTGCACCTTTGATAGGGCTGGAGGAGATAGGTAGGAAAGAGTGGCCTGAGTCTGCTCTGGCCAGAAGTGGGTTGGAACCCCACTGACCACATGGCCCTCTCCCAAGGTAGGCCATGCAATGCAGGAGCTAACCAGAGTCAGATTATTCAAGGTCTTCTTTCCTCCAGTCCAAAGGACCAAAGCATGGCTTCTGCATGGCTTCCAGGCGCTTTGGAGGTGTGTATTGTCTAATCGACACACCTCCAAACCATCTGGAAGCCTCTTCATCCCACCTGTCTGTTTCAGCCCTTAGTCTCAGTGGTGCTAAAATCTCTTTGCATATTTATCCAGACTAATGGAGCTATGTGTTTGAATTCAATTTCGTGTATGAAGTACTTTGTGAATTTTTAAAAAATCCTTATCGCTAAACAAATGAACCAAAGGAAATTCTGATCCATCTTATTTACTTGATTGAATTTTAAATCCTGTTTGCTTTCTATTTGATTTCTCCAAAGGAAGTTCTCATGTTAGGTGCTGTTGGAGCCTATGAGTGGACTGGAACTGTGATCCGGGAGTCAGAAAAACAAGCTACTATGTTTCCGAATGATGCATTTGAAAAAGTTTTGCAAGATAGAAATCAGAGCTCCTATTTAGGTGAGACTTACAGTCCCAGTGAACACCATAACATGTTGTTGGCTAGAATTATTGAAATGACCCCCCCACATATATATATATCAGAATATAAATAATAATAATAAAAGCTTTATTTATATACCACCCTTCTTGTAATCAGGGCGGTGTACAACATAATAATAAACACAGAATACAGAACAATAAAAAATACATTAAAATTTACATTAAAAATATATTCTAGCCTGCTCACCATTGGCCATCAAGGGGGGGGGGACTAACTAGGACATATATTGGGGAACGCTAGCTTAAACAGGAAGGTTTTTAGTTCCTTCCTGAACTGTGCTAGGGAGGTAGCCGAGCGGAACTCTATGGGCAGCGTGTTCCAGAGGTTCGGGGCTGAGATGGTGAATGTCCTCCTCGTTGTGGAGGCTAGTCTTGCCCCCGGGACCCTCAGTAGCTGCTGCCCAGAAGTTCTGAGTGTGCGGGGCGGATTGTATGGGGAGAGGCGGTCCTCAAGGTATCCTGGGCCCAAGCCATGTAGGGCTTTATATGGAATGAATATGGAATGAAATCACCATTCCAGACAATTTCAAATTTCAAGACTATTCTGGAATTGTAAGTAGTGCGTTTTTAAACAGTTGTTGCTATTGATTTCTACCCTGCCATTTTCCCAGTTCAGAAATGAAAGCAGCTTACACCAAATAAAGAAACATATCAGTTTGAGCAATCATTTGTCTTTTGATTGTTTGATTGATTAACTGAAGTTAGAAATTAACCAGAAAAAATCAAAATGCCTATGACAAGTCATGTGTTCTAAATGGAAAATAATGGATCTTATATTTATTTATATATTGATTAATTACAATCAATATTCCATCTTTCTGCCAAGGCAAAAAAAATCCAGATGTCACTAACGCTGTATACCCTGCACTAAAAACATGCCCAGTGAAATGCCCCAAGCACTGCAGAAAGACTGCACCAGGTGTGCTGCTCCAGTAGTGCCCAGAGATCCTTGAAAATGGCTTAACATTGGGAACAGAGTATAGGAAAGAGTATATTTAGGCCAAATGCTAACCTCACCCCACCCCAATTCTAAAGATATGCCTTGAAATGTGGAGTAAATCTGCAAAAGGAAAGTCTCTGACATATGCATGATTCCAAAGGAAGGAAAGAAGATAAAAGATTTTTGTATTTTCCACATGGAGTTGTTTTTGACAATGCTGGCTCCTTCAGCTTAGTACAGTCGGTCCTTATACACGGATTTTTTATACACGAATTCAAGCATACACGGTTTGAAAATGTTCCAAAAAAGTATAAATTTACCTTGGTTTTCCATTTTTTATAAGGGACACCATTTTGCTATGTCATTATATTTAATGGGACTTGAGCATACACGGATTTTGTTATACACGGGGGATCTCGGAACCAAACCCCAGTGTATAACAAGGGTCCACTGTAATAGAGATGAGCACTGCCCCCAATTTGTCAAAGGGGAAACCTATACCTTTTACCTCCCTCCCTTCTTGAGCTGGGTATAGAGAATGTACTATACATGGATAGTTCTGATGCAATAGCCATTATGGACTGGAGCAGAGGATGCCGTAATTCTCTCTTCTCATCATGTTGAGTGCAGAATTGTGTCTTATTCTGTATATAAACTGTTACTTGTAAAGATTAACTACAACATTGCCTTTCAGGTTATTCTGTTGCTGTTCTCTCAATGGAAAGCACTGTCTATTTTGTTGCTGGCGCTCCACGATCCAACTACACTGGCAGAGTAGTGGTTTATCAGGTGGATGGCCATGGCAACCTAAATATTATTCATTCTCAAAAAGGAGAGCAGGCAAGTGGAGATGTGTTCTTGATTGTTTGTTTCCTATTTTATGTTTCAAGGTCTGTCTACTATTTGCCCAAACTTTGCTACAATGTATGTCTGTAACTGGTGCAATAATCCCATCATTTCAGATTGGCTCCTATTTTGGCAGCGTAGTGTGTTCAGTGGATGTTAATGGAGACTCCATAACAGATGTACTGTTAGTTGGTGCACCAATGTTTATGAATGATTTTAAAAAAGAAGAAGGAAGAGTTTACATGTTTTCTGTCAAAAATGTAAGTAAAAATAAATCCAAACAGTAATTCTATGATCTCTCTGCTAATTCTCATCTTTTTCTCTTCACTTGGCTATGTATTGGTCAATACTGAAAACCAAGAGAAAAAATGTATTTCAGATTCAGTAGCATATACACAATAATGAGCTAAATCCAGTGTTCAGCTGGCAGTTTCAGCAAATGTTTCTTTTCTTCCCCTTTCAGCCCTCCCTACCTCCTGAAGATTGGCTTCTGAAGGGTGTATCTACACTGTAGAGATAATGCAGTTTGACATCAGTTTAAGTACTGTAGCTCCATCCTGGGATTTGCAGTTTTACAAGGGCTTTCTCTGCCAGAGTGCTGGTGCCTCACAAACTACAAACCCCAGGATTCTCTAAGATGGAGCCATGGCAGTTAAAGTGCTGTCAAAATGCATTATTTCTATAGTGTATATGCACCTAAAGTTTCCTTGCCCACCTGGGTTTGGGAGACACACAGGTAGGTGGTACCATCCTACTATCTATAGTCAGCCATTGGATTTTGTCCAATCAAATCATATCCTTTCGTTACTGCTGTCCATTTTATTGCTTGTATTTTTAGATAATGTTATATTTTGTATTTTGTTTTGTTGATTTTTTGTTGTAATCCTGCCTCGATCCGCAGGGAGAGGCAGGAAATATAACTAAAATTATTATTATTATTATTATTATTATTATTATTATTATTATTATTATTATTATTTTGAAAGTAAAACAGTAGAAAAACTGACCCCCATGGAAGACTCCATCTAGTGTTACGTGCTTATGGTTTTTAAATGGAGATTTCCATATTTCTTAGTTATGCTTTTTCCATCTGACCTCCACAGTTTTCCAGTCGTAGATCAGAAACAGTTGACAGTTGAAGTCCATCATTACTAGATCTTGATTAATAATGTAATCGGTCTCTATCCCAAAACCACCTTGGATCCCATTTTGGGAGAAATGTGTAATATAAGTGCAATAAATAAATAAATAACAATACAATTGTTAACAATATATAAAGTACAATCATGTACATACATTGTCAAATCACTTTGTTTCTCATTGATATATATTCCTTTTTATGAATATGTATACAATTATGTTTTAATTTAATTAAAATTAAATTAATTATTTTATATTTAATATAAAAACACATATTGGTCATCTCACCTCAATCTTTAGCAAAAAGGTATAGATACTTTCAAAATACCTATAATCTTGCTGACTTGGTTTTACTGCAGAATTAGGATGGAGAGATTAATTGCAACCCATGCTCGCCCTCCCAAATGCCTACTTAATTAAGTGTGAACATTTATAAAAAGATTGTGCATACATAGCTCAGCTGCTGGAATGGATGGTAGTGCATGATTCCCATTTGCATCAATTATTTCCTTATCCAATTGGATTAGCTCTTGTGCATACAGTTTCCTTCTTTTACTGTCCTGTGTTATGCCAAAAGAAGTAATTGTGGCAATATGAGACACACAGGGAAGTTATTTTGTGTGACCAATAATTCCAGAGATGCTTAATGGAAAGTTTTTATTACTTGTATCTGAGCTGATTTTATAGCACTTTCTTTATAGTTGGCACAACAACAATCAGGAGTAAGTATTTCTACAGTTGACTATTTCTTTCTTCTTTTAGGAACAAGGAAATTCCATTCCCATTTCAAAGAATTACATTCAGATGCAAGAATGTTAGTCTAGTGGCTTAAATCCAGTTCCTACTCCTAAAGAGAATAGGCCTGTAAAGTACAGCAGACCATTTGAATTAATGGGACTTACTTAAGTGTTGGCTTACCATTCAAGAACTTATTCAGTTGAGACCTGTATATTTAGGCCAGCATATTTAATAAAGCATTAATGTAAGTTTATTTTCCTCTCTCCTTCTAATGTTTTTGTCAAAGGGGATTTTGGACAAACGAGAAATTCTAGAAGGTCCTGAAGGGTTAGAAAATACTCGGTATGGATCTGCTATCACTGCTATTTCAGATCTTGATTTGGATGGTTTTAATGATGTAATAGTTGGAGCACCATTAGAAAACAAGAATGCTGGTGCAATCTACATTTACAATGGCAGACAAAGAACAATACAGACTAAGTATTCCCAAGTAAGTAACATTGATATGTTATGCTATAGATCAAGGAATTGTTACCAATACTCTGTTCTCAGACAGAGCTTGGAAAACTTACTTTTTGGACTACAGCTATGAGCATGTCCTCTCATCTGAGCCATTCAGAGCTATGCCCATGTCCACAGCATTTTTCTTTTCTTTTTTTCATTAATAGATCAATATTTTATGTTTGTTTTTTTACCCTTTTTGTCATTGTATTCTAGAGCTCTGATAAATAGATTACAAATCTGCAGCTTTTGGGAAATCTTAGAGATAGTATTGGTACTCTTATGCTGAATAATCTATTTTCAAGATAGATGCTAAACAAAAAACAATCTCAGTCAACTCCCCCCACCCCAGCCCAGATTCTCACAGTGAAAAGAAAGAAGGTCTTTGTAAAACATATAAAAGTAACTTTACTTACATTGAGTGATGCATAATCAGATAAGTGGTCTAATGGATGAGAGGGCAAACAAAAAATAGCTGCAAATTAAAGTGGTGAAGGAAATGAGAGGGTGCAGAAAGCAAACAATCAAAAGTTTGCAAATATGCAAACTAGTAGTGAGTATAGGCAAGCAAAGGCTGCTAACTTAAAAGTAGCATGATTTTCAACTGTTCCTCCTGAGCTCATCTCGGCACTTAGAATGTCATTACCCTCACTTTTCTGTAGAAATCCTCAGTCCTCATGAGACGTTCTCAGGAAAAGCAACAATTTGAAACTTCCTTTAGTTGCCTTTTTGTTCAGAATCCTGCATTAGACCAAAGAACAAGATCAAACCCATTTCTGTAAAAAGTATTAATTAGTATTAGTATTAGTATTATTGCTCTCTATCTTGCTCCCTATTATTGCTATCAACTGATTTTATTGTTATCAAATATCCAGCATGTTTTCTTAAATCAGCTGAATTGTGCTAACTGAACACATATGTTAGATATTTACTACAGATTTAGTATCCCTTATCCAGAAATGTGAAATACCCTAAAATCTAACATGGTTGGCTGAGACAGTGACATTTTTGCTTTCTGTTAGTTCAGAGTACACAAATTTTGCGCATGAACAAAATTATTCAAAACATTGTGTATAAATGTACCTTTAGGCTATGTGTATAAAGTGTATATGAAACATAAATGAATTTCAGTTTAGACTTGAGTCCCATAGCCAAGATATCTCATTATGTATATGCAAATCTTCCAAAATCTAAAAAAATCCAAAATCTAAACCACTTCTGGTCCCAAGAATTTTGGATAAGGGATACCCAAGCTGTTCTATTTTACTATTTGATGACTTTGGTTTTGTTGTGTGTGTATGTGTGTGTAGAAATGTAGACATGTGGCTGTATTAGTCCCTTATACAGTGCGCCCTTGCTATCTGTGTGGGATCCATTCTGGATCCCCCTGTGGATAGTAAAAAATGTGAGACCTTAAGTCCCATTCTTCTCAATGGGCACGCACCACCGTGTGTGTGTATGCCCATTCAGAAAGCATGAGGTTGCCATCCATGGAAGCTCAAATCATGGATGGCAAGCCCACGTTTGGCCCAGGTGCACTGTAATAAAAATTAAGAAAGAGCCTCATGACATGTTAAAAGTTTTAACAAATTTATTGTGACATAAACTTTTGTGGGCTAAACCCTATTGTTTCAAGTGTTTATGCTGTTGTGAAATTACAAGCAAAATTATCATGAAAATAGATAAATAACATGTAATGCTAATTTGAAAATTTTGGGTGGGATAGAATGCTCAAAATACTTAAAACCTAATATTTTTAATGAAACAATGTATCTGCTGTAAACAATCTCTTTCCAGAAAATTTCAGGATCAGAACCTGCCTTTGGCCAGCAACTCCAGTATTTTGGAAGATCAATAGATGGCCGTAGTGACTTAAATGGTGATGGGATAACTGATGTATCTGTAGGATCTGATGGAAATGTGATTCAACTCTGGTGAGCAACAGATTTTTAGAAAAAATGACAAATATTCATTCCACCAATATTTGGGGTGCCACTAGAGGGTGCAGACTGTGCCATGTGACACCTCTAAGGGAGTGTATTACACCACTGCTTCGCAAGCATCTGCCTTTTGGCAGAAATGAGTTGTGGCTTTTGCCTCCATGCCTTCAAACCACTGAAGAGATGGGGTGATGCTGAATGGGAGAAGAAAGGAGAGGCCCCAGGTTTTTAAATAAATTTTAAATTGTATTTTTTTTAATTAAAAAAATAAAATTTAAAAGGTTTAATTTTTTTTAGAAAGTTTTTATTCTTTTAAAATTTTCTTTAATTTCCACTTTATATGAAACTATATACAGTGGTCCCTTCTCTTATGTTCTGGACCCCCCCCCCCCCATATAAGGCAAATTCCACTATGCTTGAGCCCCATTTAAAGTAATGGGGCTCGTGCCCATGGTACTCTGGGCGCACGCGCCACTACTCTTTCTGGTGCGTGGTGCCACTTCTTCCGTTACGGCTTTCAGCACATATGACGCGGGCACACTATAGATATAAATACATTTAGGCTGTTTGTGTGATACTGTGATTTAAAGGTATAATTTTAATTTTACTAGTTGTTTATGTCACAACGATTACCATTACATTCAGTGATATATGGGAATTATGTTTTATGCATAACAGTAGTAAAAAAATTTACTAAGGATTCTGTTTGGTGTGATGGGAAGAGGTCAGTGGGGGTGACAGCATGAGTTGCTGTGTTCTGGGTGACACCAACCCTAGTGGTGCCGCTGTCACTACTTTTTTCCCTCATCTTTTAACTGATTTAAATTAGATGCTAATTCACACATGCACAAACACATACATCTACATCATCTGAAGAATCTGATGAAGTAGCCCTAAGTCTTAAAAGTGTATGCTACCAACCTTTTCCTCATGGTTAGTCTCAAAGGTAGTACAATAATTTGTATATTTACATAGACTAACACAGCTATGTCTTTTAATTTTATTCCTATTATATCTTCAGGTTATCGTGAGTTGCCATGTTCTATAGGACTGCACTGCACAGGCAATTTAAGACAAACTGAACATATAATAGGAAGTAGTCCCACTATAATCCCACTATCAGAGGTAGTCCCACCATATTGCATGTGGTTGTCCCCTAGTAAGTATGTATCCCCAACCTATCTATTTTATAGTGCTTCTGCCATTTGTGGAAACATGTTTTCATCCTTGCACAAATGTGTTGAATGAGATACTTCAATTTCATTCGCACAAGCCCTTCCACAGGCATTGCATGTGAGTTTAGAGTAAGAGGATGCAAAATGCATTAAATTTTCATTTGTGTATCTGTTGTGCTACTTATACTAATTGTTTCTATTGCGTTTATGGGTCTCTGCCACATCTCTTTCCACTGACCTAACTGTGGATACTACCATATAACACTTGTATTGTAATATTTTGGTAAGAGTTTGAATACATACAATCCAAAACAAATCTCCCTTTCTGTGACTGAGTGTACAGGGAAATCTATCACTCTGTAATTTAGGTCTCAGAGTATAGCAGTGGTGTCAATGCATGTCTCATCTACACCAAAGAAGCTCAATCTGCTAAGCAAGAATACAGAGGTGATTCTCCAGATATGCTTCACTGGAACTTTTAGACCGACCCATGGGAATAATCAAGTGGGTAAGAATTTCTAACTTTATATTTTATATAATTGAGGGGGGGGAGATGTGTACAGCTTCAATTGTAGTTGGAAAATGTCCACTACAGTGATGG
>NC_056523.1:302157035-302326830 GCF_019175285.1 Sceloporus undulatus | reverse complement strand
TAATAATAATAATAATAATAATAATAATAATAATAATAATAATAATAATAGATGCAAACCATGAGAATTAAACACCTAGAATGTAAACACTTAGGGAGTTACAATTGGATGTGCTGCTGTGAAATTGTATAGCAAAACATGAAACTGGCTATGCAGCTATATGCAGCACTAAAATGTATCCCCAGTTAATATAGATGATCACTCCTCACTATTTGGTCAGATGTTACTAAAGCAGTAACAATATTGATGAATATGTTTGTTTGCATTTATGGTCTTTTTAGAGCTCCACCCCACCAAACTATTCAGTCCTTTCTACTGAAGAGAAGTTATGAGGTTTCAAAGTACTGTACAGTTTGAGTCTCCCTTATCCAAAATATTCCACAATTATCCACATGTGTGGCTGAGATAGTGACACCTTTGCTTTCTGGTTGATTATACACAAACTTAGTTTTCATGCAGAAAATTATTTAAAACATTATGGATAAAATTACCTTCATTCTTTCATATAGTGTATAGGAAGCATACATTAATTTTATGTTTAGACCTGGGTCCAAACTCCAAGTTATTGCATTATGTATGTATATGCAAATACAAGTATTCCAAAATCCAAACAAATCCAAAAGAATCCACCTCTTGTCCCAAGCATTTCAGATAAGGAAAATTGAATCTGTACAACCTTTGTTTCCATAAGAGTTTATTTGTCTTGTGCTAGTGGTGAACAAATCATTACCTGTGGATACAAGTGGGCCTGTGAAAATCTATAGTAATGTTTTGTGCTTTTACTGCTGAAAAGTACAAAGACACTATGCCTGGAGACTGGCAGATCTCTATGGTGTAATAGAACCTCCTTGCACTATAGATACATATTACAGTTGCTTCTATACTTTGGAATCAGTTTGTTGTGGCACCAGAGCTCCATTACTTGTGGAGCTCTACTACCTGTGGAGCTTCCACTACCTTCCCAGAATACCATAGTGTTGAGCCATGGCAGTTAAAGTGGTGTCAAACTGGATTGTTGCTGCAGTGTGAGTGCAGCCAGTAGTAACCAAACTTTGGCAGCAGCAAAAATCTTGGTGATAGTATGAAAGTGTGATCTCTGGTTAGCCATCTACGGTAAATCCAAAAGTTTGCCATTCTTTTAGATCATAATTTTATTTCTATGGGCTGGAAAAGCCCAAATAAATTATGTGATGCTGATTTTCTACATTTTTATGTCCTATTGTATTCTTGTGAGTTTATGCTTCACTAAGCATTCATAGGATTGAAGCCTGAGAAGGAAACACAAACATGGGCAACTAAGGTGGAAAACAAATTTCATCCCTACTCCCACAGCAGACTCCAGCACCCTAGGAAGTAATTTTTTCAAAACAAGAAGGAATTTATAGTCACTGGCAGTTTAAATTAAATAAACTATTGTTCCTACAAGCCACCAGAAATGCTGGCTGACCCTATTTGCATCACATTTTACCTAAAAAGAAATGCTGGGAAAAACAGGACACATGTGTGCGTTTGTTGGACCAACAGGGTGCAGGAGACTGGGAAAGGTGTTAGGGGCTGCAAGAAGACTATAGTTCCCTCATTTCTGTTTTCACATAATTATATGTCCTACACTGTCCATTAAATTTATAGGCAAAGGATCTAATAGTACCTTTGAGACTAATTGAATGGTTAGACTAACTCAAAGGTCCTACTAGATCCCTTTATATGCTGATTTTCCAGACTAACATGGCTATGTCTTTGAATTTTACCTTTAAATTTGTAGTGGAATGTGTGTGTGTGTGTGCGTGTGTGTGTGTGTGATATATATATATATATATATATATATATATATATCACAGACTCACAAAGGTACAACTCTTGTAATAATAATAATTATTTATTTATTTATTTATTTATTTAGATTCTGATTAATCTCTAGGAATGCAAGCGAATTACAACAGTAAAGCAAAATACAGTTAAAAGACAATACATTAAAAATTCCAAGATCCCCATCCCACCCCCCCAGTCATAAAAACATAATTACATTCTAAAAGGAGATTAAACCAAGAAAAGAAGTTAAAAACATTAATTTACAATAACGATTAAAATGAAATAAGAGTTTCAAGTGGGGTCTGGGTAGAATAAAGATAAAGATGGGGATAATGGGAGAAAAAGGAGTAATTTCTACAATATGTTTCCCCCTTTAGATATCAGATACAATGTGACATTGGATGCTGATCTCTTATCCTCTCGAGTGACCTCTAGAGGCTTATTTAAAGAAAACAATGAGCGATATCTGCAGGATAATGTGATAGTTCGCCCCATGGAGAATTGTGTGGAGCATGTTTTTAATGTCCAGGTAATGCCATTGGCTCCATATATTATATAAACAGAAGTGTATACAGTACTTGAGGGTTGGTTCTTATAAACTGCAGATAAGACAGTAAACTTGCAACTTCCTTATTAGAAAGGCTAGAATGGCCCCCTTCCTTGCTGTCCTTCCATCAGCAGGCAAATACTTTTGAGAAGTGAACATTTTTAAAGTAAGGGTTTTTAAAAGCGTTCTGTGCTCTTTTAATTATAGTTGTTTTTTAAATTGCTTTTTGACATTTTTAATTGTATGTTTTCAATTGTTTTTAGTTTGGTCAGTAGTTTAATTTATAGCCCTGTCTCCTCTGACATGCCTGCAAAAGAAACCCCTTATATTTTATATGCTATGCACCTCCAACACATTCATTTTTCTGACTGGTGGAGAGCAGGTGGAGGTAATGGTGAAAAGTATTGAGCTGAAAGTAGAGATTACATGTTGCTTCATCGCCTCCATAGGTTCTGGAGGTTCTGCCTCATCACTATGCATCCATCTAGAGGCACACAGATGGATGCTTTTCTGCTGCTGCCCTTCCCTAAGATGACCAGTAAACAGCAGTGTTCAGGGGTATAGCATGTACAAGATTTTGGGAGTGTTTTGATCAATGCAAGGAGACACTGAGTTCCTCTCCCTCTCCCCCCCCCCACCAAAAGAATCTGCCAGTTTTATACTAGCATATGTAACTAAAGAATGCTAACCCAGCGCCAAGGATTATTTAAGGGATCACCTTCCATACAACCCACCCCATGCTCTCAGGTCCTCTGGGAGGAACTTATTGCAGCCTATAAAGAGCAGATTGACTGCAGTCTCCCAGAGAACCTTTTCTGCAACCACTCCCAGCCTGTGGAATGGCCTGCCGGACAAGATCTGTCAAATTACCAATCTAGATAGCTTCAAGAAAGCCGTTAAGGCGGAACTATTCTGGCAGGCCTTCCCAGAATAAACTACTTGGCCATGTAACAACCCTCCCCCCAATATATATGATGACTCTGCCCACAATTATTGTTTGAATTGTTTTATGTAATTTTAACTTTACACTGTTTAATTCTTTTTTAAGTGGGGGGGGATATTTTGTATATCTTGTTGTATTATTTTAATATTGTAAGCTGCTTTGATTGTTTTAACAAAAAGTAGGGTAGAAATAAAAGTTTTATTTTATTATTATTTATTGCTTTTCTGTTCAATATAGGTATCAAAGGTCCAAAACATACTGCAGAAATAATCTAGTTTGAGCCTTGGCTCAGTGGTAGGGAATCCTGGAAACTGTATTTTATTGTGGCACCAGAGCACAAAGTAGGCTAAATGTCTCACTAGTTCCCAAAATTCCCTAGTACTGAACCAGGGCAGTTAAAGCAGTCTCAAACTGTTTTTTTTTCCTGCAGTGTGTTTTGCAACAAAGTTAAGTTTGGTGGGAAATTATTTATGTAAACCAATACTAAATATAAAAATCTAAAATATTTGTTTTGGTTCCAAAGTGTTACTGCATTGAATCACATCAGTTCAATGCTTCTCAGGTGATCTGATGTGGGAGATCATATATATATATATATATATATATATATATATATATATATATATGCATGCTAGGAACTGGTGCCATGTTCATGTCAATGGGCTACAAATGTTCTTTCGTTCACACACTTGCACTGGTCTATCACTTGAACAGCACTTAATTAGATAACACATCTAGCTAGACAACTTTGTAATTAAATATATGAATTTGTATAGCATAACAGGCAGAAACTGATAAACAAAATACTTTATTATATATGTGTATAATCAAAAATATTAACAGATGCTATTATATTATATGTGTGTGTCTGTTTATAGGAGCCCTCTGATGCTGTTGACTCACTTAGTGTACGTGTTGATATTAAGCTCAACAATCCTGGTTCAAGTCCTGTTCTTGATAAAACTTCTCCTGCATCTGTAACTTATACTGTAGGTATATTAACACATATTCCATTCCTAGTGTCAACAATAAGTTGCCACATAATGTAATTGCAGAAAACCAGATGTTATTATAGTGTCACAAGGGTATTCAGTGGATGAATCCCAAAGATCCATGATCAGATCAAATAAATTTTAAAGTTTAATCATAGAGACAGAGGTTGTCTTCTCAAGTAGAGATGCTCGTGAAGATTGAGGGACCTTGGCTCAGACGTAAGCTGGAGGGCCCCAACTGATGGATACATCAGAAATAGAGATGGATACTGCTTCCTGGCTTAAACCACAACTGACCCTGAAATGGATGCAAAAAAGGAGTGCAAAACTGCTTCAGCCATCCAGCAATTTCCAAGGCTGATCACTCTATAAATCCTCCTATTGAAATCAGAAGAGGCATCAATATTTATTTCTGTTGATAGACCTGACAGTGATATTGATGTTGATATCCCTGCCCAACAACTACAATTGTCCAAGGAGGTTCTCCTCTGTCCCACTGTTGAAAACATAGACAAGAAGGAGACAAAGGGATCCCATAAAGACTTGGCTGTGGCATATTCTCCCCTTCAGTGTTCAACTGGCACCATTATTGGCCTTATTTAAGTGCCAAATGAAATCTTTATGGTTCATTCATGTTTTGTGTCCCTAATGATTGCATTTGCTTTTGATCAATTGGGGATTTTACCTAGATTATGGCCTGGTACAGACCACCCAAAAAGGGTGGTTTGCTGGCGCCTAATTTTGCTCCGCAGGGAATCTGCAGCCTCCAGACCACAGGACTTCCCCATGGAGCAAAAAGAACCCACAAAAAGCGGGTTCTTCTTGTGGCGCAATTATGATGCCGCAGTGCGCCAATGGCACATTTGCAACATCATAATGGTGCCGTGACAATGTGGATGCTAGGCGTCTTTCACATAACAATGGAAGCCCCCATCTGTACAGGGGGCTGCCATTGCTACGGCCTCGTCACGTGCTAGGGTTGAGGCACGTGTGGGCAGAGCGCCTCAGCCAACCCCTAGCATGTGACGAGGGCGCCCAATAGTCCTATCTGTACTGGGCCTATGTTGAACTGCATTACAATTTTGGCTCGTGGCTAGCCTATCAGCATGGCAGTGAATCCTCTCCAGGTTTTCATCCAGGGGTTCTTCAAGATGATAAACCCATTTTTAAATCGGTTCTGCACCTTGGCCAGCATCTTTAATGCTGGTGTGAATTCACTGCCCTATAGATACGGAGCTATCAGCCACAACTATAATGCAATTCAACATAAAGTAATATCCTCAGGTGATCAAAATACAATCATTGGGACCCCCAAAATTTGGATGCACTTCAGCATATTAATTTGGCACCTAAGTGAGGCTGAAACTACTGCCAGTTAGACCTTCAAGGGGAGACTACACAAGTACTTAAATGTTTTAGAGTTTATTCATATTTAAAAAATATTATAGCATTTTAATAGCACTTTAACTGCTCTTACAGTACCCTGTATAATTCTATGGTTCATAGCTTGATAAAGAGCTTAGAATCCTTTATTACCCGAGTGCTCTTCCCTTAATCAGAGCTCTAGAAATACCTATTTGTAACAGATGATTCCATGTCCCTCACCATAGTTCCATGCTATGATATTCTGGGAACTGTAGTTTTGTGAAGTTCTGCCAGAATGCTCTGTTGCCACAACAAACTACAGTTCTCAGAATTCTATAGCATTGAACCATGATAATTAAAGTGATGTCAAACTGGATTATTTCTGCAGTGCAGTTGCAGTCTTAGATTTTGAAGGGACCACAAGGGCCACCTAATCGAATTCCTTACCCAAGAATACACCACTAAAGCAAACCTGAAAGATACCCTTCCAACTTCTGTTTAAAGACCACCACTTTAGGCTATGTACAAAGTTACATAGAACATTTTATTTTGAACAAAGAAGATGAGTTTTTTTTCTTTTTGCAGATACCATTTGTTAAAGACTGTGGTGGAGATGAAGTTTGCAATGCTGACCTTATTCTTGATGTTCAACAGAAAACAAATAATGGGTAAGAGTTGTGTTTTTGTCCCCATTCAGTTCTTCTGTAATAAACAATTATAGAAAAGAAAAAAATATAGCAAATGTGTATAAGGAATAATTGCATAATATTTTGCTTTAAACTTAAACAGAATTTATGCATTGGCACAGTATTATAAAATACCAATGGAATAACAGACTATATGACTCCTGTAACAAAAGATGAAAAACTGAAAGTATTGTTCTTGAATGCATAGTTCTTTGGAAATGTGTATATAATAACGCACTGGTTTGCATGCTGAAGTTTGAGATAAATATTATCCATGCTGGCCTCCTGCTGAAAGCAGAGCATCCTTGAATCCTGCTGATTTTAGTGAGACTCAAGTATGCTTAACTACATGTTAGCTTGCCTCTAGATTGGTTGTTTCCAGCGCACATACTTTCATTTAAATAGACTGGAATTCACTCATATGCCACCTTAACAGTATATTTCTGTTGTTTTCTATTTTTTCTTCCTGGTACCAGCAAACAACCCGTTATTATCAGCAGTAAGACCAAAAGACTGATATTCGGTGTGAAACTGAGAAATAAGAATGAAAATGCATACAACACCAGAATTCAAATTGCTTTTTCTGAAAACTTGTTTTTTGCCTCATCTTCTTCACCTGTATGTGCAACATTTATCTCCAATTTTACTACTATAATGTTAGGAATACCAGCTATTATCTTTAAAATGAGTTTTTTTTCTTCAGAAATGTGGCCTATACTACTAGTTAGTAGGAATTCTACACCATCTCTTCACCATTGTGAAGATATTTCCTAAATCAATGCTGTTTGTTGCCATAAACCAGTCCTGTGAAGGCCCTGGCCCTGTGCAGACCGGCCTTAAAGGTCAGGTTGGGAGTGGAGTCGGGGCATAGCGTCCATATGATGCATGCCCCAGCTCTGCCCCCAAGGCAGCGTGACACCACACGCTTCACCACATGGCACACAGAATCATAGTGCTCCTCTGGCACTGCGCCCGCATGATGCAGCACTGAAGAAGCGCCGTAAAGTCATGGTGCTGTGGCTATCACACTCTTTCCAGGATGCAAAAAGGAGCTGCTTTTGGCAGCTCCTTTTCACGCCCTGGGAAAGCCAGATTGGGGACGCAGCGTGCAGTTGCCATGGTCCCAATTTGGCTGTAAAAGGGGCGGCTGGAGGCTGCCCCTTCAAGGTTTTCTGTACAGTCCCTATGTTGACTCAGATGCTGAGTGCCAATGAGTTCAATGGGATTTGACCTCATGCCCTAGAAATGTGCTTAGAATTGACTACAGTAATTCAGTCACCAAGAGGAAAGGACATCATACAACACATGATGGGGAAAATTAATTGTATTATTTATGGAGCTTTTTCCACTTGCCCCAGTATGGTGCCCCTTTTCTGGTATTTTGTGGTTGTACTGTTGCGTGCTTTCAAGTAGTTTCTAACTTATGGTGATCCTAAGGTGAACCTATTATGAGGTTCTGATTGCAAGATTTGTTCAGAGGGGGATTGCCTTTACCTTCCTCTGAGGCAGAGAGAGTGTGGCTTCCCAAGGTCACCCAGTGAGATTCCATGGCTTAGCATGGATTTGAATCTTGGTCTTCAGAATTGTACTTCAGTGCTCAAACCAGTTTGTGGTGCTTGCTGTCATCTAAGGTTCCACTAGACTATTCATTTTTTATTAGACAGCAAATACTAATGAAGCCAATACATGGCATATGTGAATATGCAGCAGAGGCATATATACAGAAATATTAATGACACACTCTTGTGATTTATGGAATGGATTAGAAAGTTTCACCAATAGGGAACATGTCCTGTTTAGACTACAAAGCAAAGTTAAGTTTGAAGCATTACAGAGCTATAATTTTATGAATAAATGTCTGTCTTTAACTTTACAGGTTGATGGAACTGCCGTTTCTTGTCAAGTCCAGCAATTTGTTGTCTGCCAGATCAGCTATCCTGTTTTCAAAGAAGCACAGCAGGTATGTCTTGCAGTTCCAATTTAAATTACCATATATACTCATGCATGAATTGAATGCAGATTTGGGGACCAAAATTATGGATTTTGATAGGTCAAGAGTAAAACATAGGGGAAAGCAACAAAGGATGTAAAGGACAAAGCAAAGGAAAATGATGTCAAAGAACTTCCAAACTTCTGGCAGGCATAATTGTTTTTGCTCACCCTAAAGGCCAGATGGAGGACGTATGAACTACTGTACACTAAATGGTGGCTGTGCAATGTGTGGGAGAGTAGACCAGGCATGGCCAGGCCTAAGAAAATGCACACATGTCAAAAAGGATGTAAAAGCAAGAGTTAAAGTACAGTATTAATCTTATCAAAAAAAAGGAACTATCCCCTTCTCTGAGTAGAGTGGTGAAAGGCAAGAGTTTATTTTGTCCCAGGAGAACCTAAAACAAGCATTCTCGGTGCCCCTTTGAGGGGAAGTGCCAAAGAGCTGCCACTGCTGCGATTTCCCAACCCAGGAATTCAAAAAGGCCAGAAGCAGCACTGCGGTAGAGAGAGTAGAGGGGGTTTGTGGTTCTTTTAGATTCTTCCAGGAAGGTCTAAGATTTCGCCTTTTGCCACTCTATTCAGACAGGGATGGTTCCTTTACTTGATAAGAGTTTAGATTTAGATACAGTGCTTACACTGACCCATGAATAAGTTGACCCAAGGTTTGGCGGTCACAGTTAACTGGATTTTTAATGAAAAATAAGTTTGAGGAGAAAACCTATTCCTGTGTATAGACCTATTTTTCCCCTCAGAAAACAATTTTGTACAGAATCCACTGTTCATGGTGCAAACATGTTGTTTTGCATTGAAAGCCAAGTTATTGCATAAAGACATTTTCTGCAAGATGCCCCAAAATGCAGAACGCGGCCCGGAAAGCGGCAGATCGGGGCCTCAGCGGCTGCCACTCTGGCCACTGAGGCCCCGATCCGGCGGGGAAAGGGGCGGGTGCAGGCTGCCGCTTTTCGGCGGTCTGTAACACACCATAGTGTCTGAATGAAGAGAAATATGATTGCCTGGAACAAACAAGCAAAAATTGGTATTGGCATCAAGTAAAACTCTTGGGTGAATGAAACTACGTGTGAAAGGGATCTAGGAGTCCAAGTAGACCACAAGTTGAACATGAGTGAACAGTGTGATGCGGCAGCTAAAAAGGCCAATGCTATTTTAGGCTGCATCAATAGAAGTATAGTGTCTAGATCAAGAGAAGTAATAGTGCCACTGTATTCTGCTCTGGTCAGGCCCCACCTAGAATATTGTGTCCAGTTCTGGGCACCACAATTCAGAAAGGACATTGAGAAACTGGAGCGTGTCCAAAGGAGGGCGACAAAAATGGTGAAGGGTCTGGAAACCATGCCCTATGAGGAACGACTTAGGGAGCTGGGGATGTTTAGCCTGGAGAAAAGAAGGTTAAGAGGTGATATGATAGCCCTGTTTAAATATTTGAAAGGATGTCATATTGAAGAGGGAGCAAGCTTGTTTTCTGCTGCTCCAGAGAACAGGACCCGGAACAATGGATGCAAGCTACAGGAAAAGAGATTCCACCTGAATATTAGGAGGAACTTCCTGACAGTAAGGGCTGTTCGACAGTGGAATGCACTCCCTCGGAGGGTGATAGTCTCCTTTCTTGGAGGTCTTTAAACAGAGGCTGGATGGCCATCTGTCAGGGATGCTTTGATTTGGATTTCCTGCATGGCAGGGGGTTGGACTGGATGGCCCTAGTGGTCTCTTCCAACTCTACGATTCTATGATTCTATGAAAGACATGCCATGAAAAGGGAATTTATCATGAAATACTTTGGTTGAAAGGGCACTGGGATAACTGATAATCTCCTTCTCTTCTGAAACAATGATATCTTAAATCCATCAGACCCATATTTTTGAGAGAGCAGCCAAATCTAGTATTTCACATTTAGGACCAAATTACACATGTTTTTTACATAATTTGGTGTTGGGTAAGTGGTGTTTTTTTTTAAAAAAAAAAGATAGCCAATGTAGTGGAGGAAAGGAAGCTGGATCATTGCATGGGGAGAGAGAAGAGGGATTTAACCCTTCCTCAATCTGGTATTGATTGGAATCTGACCTCTTCACATTTGCTGTTCCCAAGGTGAGAAAAATGCTATGCAAATGTAATTTCTAAGTTGGCATCGGCACTGAAAGGTATGGTCCTTTGTGGCCATTCACTGCATATCAGACACAACACAATGTTTCAGAAGATTATCAGAGTAAAAGGTATATTTCTATAAGTGTAGATAATTCTTCCCATTGGAATTTCAGTTCTGTCCTGCTCAGTGGAAGGAAGAAGGTGCACAAACATCCTCCCCACTACCATACTGGGTGTGTTCAGTGTTACCCAGTAGTAACTAGTGGTTTCCATTTCCGTGACGCAATCAGTCCACTCTGCCCTCAAATGTTTTCAACATCTTGGATACCTCCTTTAAAATTCAGTCTAAATACCGTATTTTCCGGTGTATAAGATGACCGGGCGTATAAGACGACCCCCAACTTTTAAATTAATATTATAGGCTTTAGCCTATACTCACCGTATAAGGCTACCCTTCCTCCGTGCCGGCGTGGGGCTGCAGGCTTCTCAGGTCTCCGGAGGCCTGAGAGGCCGGCGGCCCCAGAGCGCGCGCGCCAGCTTCTGAAGGGCCTCCGAAGGCCCCTCAGAAGCCGGCGCGGGGCTGCCACCTTCCCAGGCCTCCGGAGGCATGAGAAGCCGGCAGCCCAGAGCGCGCACCCGGCGTACAAGACGGCCCCTGACTTTTCACCCAATTTTAGAGGGTCAAAAAGTCGTCTTGTACGCCGGAAAATATGGTAAGTAGTGAATCCACTACTCCACTGACATTGAAGCTACCGGTATTGTCTCTCTGACAACAGTTAGCTCTTGCTTTTCTAATGTTTTCAATATCACCAGGCAATGGGTAGTGGAAGCAACATATACCCTACCCAGATCCTTGTTGAAAGAATGACTACAAGATTGCACTGCATGAGGGATGATCAAAGAGCAAAGATAGACTTACGAGAAACAAAGAAAATAGGCTTTGCTATAGGAAATCCATCTGAAAGTAGGACAGTTAATACATGCTTGGGAAAATTGTGAATGTGACAAGCAAAGGGAGTGAAGTCATCCTTAAAAGTATCACTCTGTATCATACAGACAAAAGATAGGTACAAGAAGAGGAACACCCTGGTCATCGTAATTATCTGATGCCAACACGTCTCCCCCTGTAGACTTTCTTGGTTCTTTTTGTTGCACTTCCAACATCTAAAATCTACAGGAAATACATAGGACATTGAAGAAGAGAGGGCAAAGGGGGGCATGTTTGGAACTGGCAATATGTGGGGATGGGGTGAGAGAGAATCAG
The DNA here is from genome assembly GCF_019175285.1 of Sceloporus undulatus. Classification (NCBI taxonomy): domain Eukaryota; kingdom Metazoa; phylum Chordata; class Lepidosauria; order Squamata; family Phrynosomatidae; genus Sceloporus; species Sceloporus undulatus. The sequence continues at coordinate 302,315,132 of NC_056523.1, read as the reverse complement.
CTGGCACTGTGGTGATGCAGCTAAATGAGGATTTGTTTAGTCCTGAAGGGCCACACTGAAGACAAGGCCTTAAAAGAAATGTAGAATTTGTTTGAGAAAGGGGGTTGTTGCAGCATGCGGATGATATTATAAAGTAATTATAACCTCCTGAAATGTGACAACCACTGTCATAACGCTTTGCTTGTTTTTTAATTTCATCTTGTGTCTTTGTTTTGCATAGGTATCTTTTGACATCAGTTTTGACTTTAATTTGAAAAGTCTTCTAAATCTGGCAGTATTAAATTTTCAAGCTTTAAGGTATAGCATAACATTTCATTTGACCTAAATACCCTAAAGACATCAGATCCTATCTAATCTTGGAAGCTAAGCAGAGTCAAGTCTGGTTAGTACTTGGATGGTAGTAACCACTAATGAGTACCAGGTGCTATAGCCTTCCTTCAAAGGAAGGAACTGACTAAAAATACCCTCTAAGTATACCTTGCCTAGGAAAACCTCTGAAATTCACGGGGTCACTATGACAGGCATCTTGAAGGCATATTATTGTTGTGTGTCTTCAGATTATTTCTAATTTATGGTGACCCCAAAGTTAACCTATTGTGGAATTTACATGGTAGAATTTGTTCAGATGGGGTCTGCTCTTGCCTTCCTCTAAGGCTGAGAGTTACTTGCTCAAGGACGCCTAGTAGGTTTCAATGGAGGAGCTGGGATTTGAACTCTGGTCTCCCAGTGTCCTAGTCCAACACTCAGACCACTACACCACATTGGCTCTCACTGAAGTCACATAAATACATGATATGATACTTCATATATTTCAGTTAATAGGAACTATTTATTTATTTTTTTATTTATTGAATGGCTTCAGTGTCTGCACATTGCATTAATTGTACTGACAGAATAGCCCAAATAAAATTATATAAAACAATAATAATCACAATAACATCAAGTATATAATAATATAAAATAATAACATCCAATGCAGCATTTATGAAATAAATTTGGTTATCACTGAAAACTGACTGGAGCATAAGAATCTTTAGAGCTCTTCCAAAAACCAGTGAAAGAGGGGCCATATATATCTTCCCAGGAAGAGAGTCCCAAAGAGACAAAGCTATTGCAAGAAAGGTTTTTTTCCTGATACCTATCAGCCTAATAGTTATTGATGAAAAAATAAAATGCAGAACCTCAGAAGCATATTGCAAGGTTTGGGTGGTTTGATGAGTGTTCAAGCAGCCCTGAAGGGCTGGTCCCAACAGCTTAGGTCTTTCAAAGCTAAAAGCAGCTGCTTCAACTAGGCTTGAAGCAGAAAAGTAGCTACTTTGACTGATGCGGAATAAATATAGTGTGATCAGAACATTACACTCTTACCAGCCATTCTTGCTGCTGCTTTCTTCACTATCTGCAAGGGGATTTTAATGTTGTGGCAGAACAGCATTTGAAAGTGATGTGCTTTTATCTTTTAAGTTTTGAATTATATTTTAAATGTGTTTTATTATGTGCTTTTAACAAAACTATTGTTTAATTATTTTGAACTCTGTAATATGACATTTTAGCTATTTATTTTTTAAAAAAATTATTATAAGCCACTTTGGGTTCCATGGCAGAAAAAGATCTGGGAATAAATTAATTAAATAAATAATAAATACAAAAGGGGCTCCCCACCGTAGCATGTTACAATGATCCCACCTGGAGTAATATAACCAAACACATGTGAAGCAATCTTCATTTTCTCTAATTAAGGCCTTAGCTGCAAACCAGCCAAAGCTGATAAAATACATTCCTGGCTGCTGCTGATTTCTGTATTTCCATAGCATCTAGGAATCCTCTATATCTAGCTCCCTATTCTTTTAGAGAGGATGCACTCTAGTGGCATTCTTCTCTGGATTAAGTTGCTTGTATTTTTTTCATCACCCTAAAGATGCCCCCAGAAAAAACTGTTCCTGAACACTGAATGGTATCAAGCTATGTTTATAAATAAGGGTGTTTCATAAAAACATTTTACATATGCAATTCTTTAGTGCAAGTAATGAAGAGGATGATACAAACAACCAGGTCAACCTGACAGTCCCTCTTCGATATGATGCAGAACTCCACTTAACAAGGTAATTCTAAATTAACTAGCAGTGCTTATGGAAATTTTCTTGGTGTTTAGCATATCTCTCCAAATTTGTGGTCAGTAAAAGCAAAAGCATGACTTACAAGACCTAAATATCCTTAAAGCACCAGATCCTGTCTGATCTCAGAAGGTAAGTTAGGTCAGTCCTGGTTAGTACTTGAATGGCACACCACGAAGGAATATCAGGTGCTGTAGGGTACATTCAGAGGAAGGAATTGGCAAACCCACCTCTGAATATTCTTTGTCTGAGAAAACCCTATGAAATTCATGGGATCACCATAAGTTTACCGATGACTTGAAGGCACATAGACACAGAGAAAAGCATGACTCATCAGTGAAGCAGAAATCTCAAGAATAATCCACATATCTGTGCTTTTCCTGAAATTTTAATACTGATTCTAGAATGCTTATATTATATTGAGAAGTGAATACATGTAGACACTTGTATCATGCTAATAGCACACCAAATGTCTGACATTTGCTAGTATTTCTTGTGTAATCAGTATCTCGTATTATCATAGAAATGTTGAGAACCCCAGATGGTTTTCGTGAATGTCCAAAAACTCTGAGAGATTTTATTTATTTTGGTGCATTCATTCAGTTCATTTTGGATTATCAGCATTACTGTTTTTAAAAGTAAACCTACATGTTACTAACCCTTTTTCTAAAGTACAGTTTTTACTTCAATCACTCAAGTCAGTAGAGAAAATGAAAAGTAAGTGTTCATAATATAATATTTTCCTGTTCAGGTTTACTAGTATGAATCTCTATGAAGTATATTCAGATCATTATGTTCCTTCTGTGGTGAACAATTTTGATGAAATTGGACCTGCATTCAATTTTTCTGTTAAGGTCAGTAAACATATGCTCAGTGTGCATACAACTTAAAAACTATCATGTTTTATGTTTCATACTAAAGCATATTGAGCTAAACACTGTCAGGACTGGATTAAATTGGGCTATACAATGTACACAAGTTCCCATGGTTCCCTGAATAACTGATGTGGTGGCACATGGGGCAATGAAGAAGCATACCTTCAAGGTCAGAGCTGCCTCATCTGCTCTAGAGGGATGTCACTTGCTCTGTGTTTATTATGAGTCATATGGCACATTGACTGTAATGTGCTGCACTAGTGATTTTCGGGGGCCTCTATCATATTTATGTTACTTCATTACTTAAAATTCATACCTAGTTTTTAGTCTGTATGTCCTCTGTCCTAAACTGAAACATTATTATCAGTTTATTATCTCTTTGAACTACAGTCGCCCTTCCGTTTTCGCAGACTTGGAGTCTGCATCCTTCACCCATTTGTGGGTGGCAAACAGAGGGGGACAAAATGGGGCACATGCTGCCATTCAAGCCAATGGGGCTTGAATACTGGCAATTTTCCATTTTTGTGGGGGTGGGTGGGGTCCAGAACTGATCCCCTGCAAAATCGAAGGGGCAACTGTATTTGGAAATAAAATTTACAGTAGGGTAGCTGTGTCAATGCAAAACCAATACAGAGTACTGTGATATTATAATCCATGGACACTCCAGCTATAATAAATTTGTTAGTTTATGGTGTCACATGTAACATGTGGTTGTTCTTCCTGAAATATAGACTTCAGTCCTTCCAATATTAAACAAATTTGGTTCTTTAGATACACCAATGCAAAAATGAAAAAGTTTGTTCATATTAGTACAAATCCAGTTTGTCCCTCACACTGAGTAATAATTTTTAATATGTCAATATGAAATAGCTACCATCGGTTTGTCAAGGGCAACACATATGCATGAAGAACAAAAATGGCATTGTTCTTCATGCATATGTGTATGTACATTACGTTCACAGATCTGAAATATGTGGGAGCTTTGACCAGTTCTTTCTTCGATTTCCAAGCCTTGAGAAAAATAATGTCCATACATACTTAAAGATGCACATTAATTCTGAGGATGAGAGCCTTGCATTATTTGAAAGGAATGTTAAAACAGTAAAGAACACAGGCTCTGTTTTAAAGTTTGTATAATCTACTGTGCCATGCTTGTACTTGCACAGATTTGAAACAAGCACAAATTCCATTCATAAACACAAAGACTTCTTAGCTGCAGCTAAATATATACACTTCTTTACTGTCAAGTGCTAACAGAGGGCAAGTGCAACTTAAGTCATTATCTGCTAGCATTATTTCCCCACTGATTGTCCACGTAATTGTTTATTTTTCAGGTCACAAGAGGAAGTATTCCAGTCAATATGGCATCTTTAAAAATCCATATTCCAAAGCAGACTGAAGGGAACAATCCATTGATGTATGTGACTGCAGTGCACACCAGTCAGGTAAAACAATGTTTGTTTGTTTTTTAATAAAGGTTTATAGCACAATAGTGAAGACAGCATGAATACAAAAACACCATAGAAAGACTAACAATGATGATGCACGTATGAATCTGCATATTCTTTCCAGGGTGGTGACCTCAGGTGTGAAGCACAGATAAATCCATATAATATAGGACAACAAAGTTATGCAGTGTCATTTAGAAAAGAAAACTTCAAAGCTTTGGAAGAACTGGTGAGTTAATTTTATGACTGCTGTTAATTAATATTGACAACATCGGCCAATACAGTTCACAATTCATTTTTGTGTTTGTAACAGTTAATGAAACATGGACAAATGCAAAAGCATAGCTAAACTTGAAAGCTGGAATGTGTTATGTACCAAGTGAAACAGAAAGAAATCCATGCATAGGCATAATGAATGTTCAGTGCATTCATTCATTCATTCATTGAATACCAAGTCTATTAATTCCTTATAGAAAACAGTAAAATAAAATGCAGAAATTCCAAACAAAACAGAACAGGTAAAAAGATATACTGATACAATAAAATATGGGCGCTGCCTTGGGTCCTGTGCAAAAAATATATATGAAGTTGCTGTGTGCCTTCAAATAATTCACAATGTATGGTGAACTTATGACCTGAGATCTTATCATGGTCTTTATTGGCAAGATTTATTGAGAAGAGTTTGCCATTGCCTTTGCCTTCTTTTGAGACTGAGAGAGTATAATGTGCCCAAAGTCATCACCTAGATTTTTATTGGGGATTTGAATCTAGGTCTCCAGAAATCCTGGTCCAACATTCAAACTACTATACCAAACTGACAAGGAGAAAGGCATGATATAAATGTATTAAATAAAATAAATAAAATCAGTGTGGGGTTAATCACTGTGTTGTATAGTTTTAAATAATTTTATAGAAGGCTAATAATAATAGAGCCACCCCTGAACTCATTGACAATAGAGTCAACATATGGATATCTCCAGAAGAGGATCTTATCTTTCTACAGGAGGTGGGACACATAACATGGCCATACCAGGACTGAATAAATGAGCTAATCTGGGATTCTGGGATTATTTTTATTATGGGCTAGAGTTGGATTTAGCAGAAAGACAGACACACAAATCTACATACTTTCCCTTCTGGGAAAGAGCCTTCTGTGATGATGCAGATTTATGTGGAATTATTAAAAAAAAACTTCAGTGAAATACCGTGAATGCCTAAATTGTATGAAAGATATGAATTGCTGTTCTGCCACATTTGAAAGTAATAATATTTAATAACAACGCTATATTATATTTTCTCCTTATATGAAAGAACTGCAAGAATGTCAAATGTGATACAATTATGTGCAAGTTAAAAGATATCATTCTGAAGGGTGAATATTACGTTAATGTTTCTGCCAGAATCTGGAATGGAACATTTGCAGCTGTAAGTAACATCTGTGTTTTAATAACTTACCAGACCCTAGATATTTTGTATTTTATATATTTATGAGACTAAGCATGTCCACATGATTCTGTGTAGATCTGAAGCCACTTCAGAAGATCTAGCATAGATTATAAAAGAATCTTCTAAATCATGGGTAGGAATAGTGCAGTCTCCAGATGGTGCGAATCCCATCAGCCCCATGTAGCATAGCCAATTGTGAGGACTAGTAAGAACTGCAGTCTAACAACATGTGGAGAGCCACAATTTCCCACCCCTGATCTAATCAATATAATCATACCCATGTTTAGACTAAAACAAACTGAGTAAACATCATCCCTAGTTAGAATAGTAGTCAAAGATGGAATAATTAGCACAATGGCCTCTTCATAAAAAGATGTGAAAAATTATTAAGCAAGCTATTTGTATTGGTCACACTACAGTATATGGTTTCTTTTAAATGGACTAAAAACTCTAAATAATTTTATGTACTTTGAAAATCATATAATTTTTAATTGTAGTGTGCTATATTTTTGTACTGCAGTCAAGGTTCCAGAGAATACAGCTATCTGCATTTGCAGAAATTGATACCCGTAACTCAGATCTGTTTGTGACTGGAGAAAACAGTTTACCAGTGAGTATACCTATTTTGTATTTCCAGTCTTGTTATGCTGTTTTATGCTAATGAAAAGCATATGGCTTAACACAAAATTGGTGTCTTGTTCTTATTTAAATGTTACATTATTACTGACTTGTATAAACTATCTTGTGAGTTTTAAGATGACTGGAAATGTAGCAGTTTTAATTGCAAATGCTATCATGAACTTTTATTTGACAAGTATTATCATGTACCTAGAAAGGAACTTAAAACTATGTATAAAACTCTTGTTGTTTAAATCATTTAGTACAAAAAAAATGGACTGTTGTGTTGATTTGATCAAAAAGTATAATAAATTACAGACTAACAAACTGTGGAAAAAGAGAGTAGCTATAGCTTTTTTTAGATGATCTGGCTGCAGGGCTACTGCTGTAGTGGAAAACAAAAGATGTGAGTTTAAGTCTCACTCTTGAAAGACTTTGAGGGGACTCCTACAAGATGAAACATATTTACAAACTGCAGTTTATAGGTCAGGTTTTGTACACCGATGGAAATGCTTCCCCATTCCCTCAGATCTGCCAGGAAAGCTCTAGTCTATGAAATGCCCTTGGGAACTGTGGTTGTCAACATAAGCCTATTATCCATCTATTTGGATTAAAATGGAGATGAATTGCTGAGGGGCATAGACAGTGGGCCCTTGGTATCCACTAGGCAGTGCTTCCAGGACCTCTCTTGATGCCAAAATCCATGGATGCTCAAGCCCCATTACATACAGTGATGTAGTAAAATGGGACACCCTCTTTCTCCACTGTGCTGAGGCTTGTGTCCCTGAATCCTGGTTTTTCCAGTGGAAAGCAATGGAGACATTTTCCCTTGCTTTGCATGTTGTTAACTGCTATCAAGCTCACTTCAATTTATAGCATCCCTATGAATGAGAGATCTCCAGTGCTGTCACCAACAGTCTCAGGGCGATGGCTTTCTTAATTGAGTCTATCCATTTCTAATGTATTCATCCTCTTTTCCTACTGCCTTTTACCTTGCCTAGCATCATTGTCTTATCAAGGTATGTCCAAAGTACAACAGTCTCAGTTTAGTCATCTTGGCTTCTAGGGAGAGTTCAGGTTTCATTTTCTCTCTAGGACCCACTGATTTGCTTTGAATAGGCATTTTTGACAAGCTGTTGAATCCAATTCCATCCACCCATGAGATTCAATGGCTTCAAGAGCTGCAGAAGATACTCAGCTCCAGTTTCCCTGAGGTCAGCCATTCAAAGCCACCACTATACAAAAGGAACAGAAAAGCAAACAGTATGGAAGTGTGAATGATTTTAAAAATACACCAAAACTCATGTGATCTTACTTATTAATATGTTCAAGGAAATTGTAAAAAAAAAAAATCATTTTCATCAAATTAAATTTTCCCGTTAGACAACCATTTGAGAAGTGTAGTGTTAAAGTTTTGTCTGCAAAAATCATTATTTCATTTTGTTACAACATATGTGGGAAATAGCCATAGTGAAATCTATGCATAGAACCACACCCAAACCCAGGCAATGATGATAATAAAAAAGATTTCCAGCAATAAAATTTTAATTATTCAAGTTCTGTCAAGGTGCAGTTGCCAGCGTCCTGAAATTAAATTGCATCAGACTACTAAATTGCATTTAATTGTACCTCTTTACATGTTTTTCATTTAAAAGAAAGTTAATCCAGGTTTTTGAAACTCATTTTGAATGCTTAGAGATTTTGAAAATTCTAAATGCATTTAGAAGCCAACAAGAACATCTGCATTTATCATCAGACTGATTCCAGAAAAAGTACCAAGCAGGAGGTAGAGAAAATCCTGCAGAATATTGCACTCATCCATTTCTGCAAATAAGAACAGGCAAACACTTATCCTAGGATTTCTGAGTCCAAGGCAGTAACGAGCAATCTTTGCAGAATCGGCCCCATTTAGATTCCACCTAGGTTTTTGAGGCTCTTACCAGTGGGAGATGAAAAATGTCATCAATTTGTTCTGTACCAGCATGTTTTCAAAATTTGTACAGAATTTAGTATAAATCACTTTTAAACTGAATGAACAGCATGTATTTACAATTTAAAGTACACAGATTTGTGATGTTATTAATTTTCTCAGAGCACAACTTTGTAAAATTGGACTATTCCATACTGAGCAAATGCCTTTTGGAAAGGCACTACTGTACCTTTTGTACTAACTGTGGTCCATTTGGGTTTTTTCCTCCCCAGATTTCAGTCACAATAATAAATCCTGATGAGAAAGCAGAAGTGCCAATTGGAGTTGTGATAGGAAGTGTATTAGTGGGTCTCCTCTTGCTAGTAGGTCTAATTGCTGCTTTATGGAAAGTAAGTAAACACTTTTAAAATGTTTAGAAATTAATTAAATGATATATTCCCACATGTATTCATAAGCAGTGTTCTTGGCCGAGATCCTGTATCGTCAGACATAGCTATGTTGACAGAGCTCTGTCTTTATAGTTATTTCTGCTGATGTCTGCCCAAACCCCCAACCTAATTGTTTCTGCAGATCTGCAGATGGGGAAACAGGGAAATGCTGAATGCAGTATTCTCTCAGTTCTGGGGTATCTCAAGACAAGCAGCTGGAGAGACCCTTTCAGGGTCCTGCCACAACTGCTTGTCCCAAAGCACCCTGCAACCAGGGGAAGAGCTGCAGTCATCATTCCCCAGTGCTCTGGTCTGTAGTGCCTTAGAAACCTTTCCATTGGGGCAATAGTTGCCTTAAGAGGTAAGTTTTTGTGCTTAGGTACAGTCATTAACTACTGTAAATGTGGGTCCTGAAAGTTATGAAATCAGTCCAGTATATATGGTATATGTGTGTGTCTTCAAGTCTCCTATCTACATACGGTGACCCCATGAATTTCAAGAAATACTCAGCTCCTCATTATTACAGATGGTTTTGTCAGTTCCTTCCTCTGAAATATAGTTTACAACACCTGGTATTCATTGACAGTCTCCCATCCAAGTGCTGACCAGAAATTATCCTGCCTTAGCATTCAAGATCAGATGGGATCTGGTGCCTTTATGGTGTTTAGGCTCAGGTCCAGCTTATGCCTTCATAAATATTTAACAGGATGCTAACCACAATTTTTAAAATGTTGAACCAACACTCCCCCAACCCCAATGATATACATACATTTAATATAGGTACATTTAGAATTAACATGATTATCTTTTAGGATTTTTGTTTAAGTAATCACAGGCGAAAAATATGACATATTTTTGGAGATATGAATCTCATTAGCACTGATTATGTTACAGCAATGGAGCCCCTACCTATCTAACACAGCAACCAGGAGACTGGAGTTTTTTTCAGATAGCCATGGTTGAACTATGGCTAGTCTTACTTAGGAAAGCGAGCTGGAATCAGCACCTATGATACTATAATTAAGACTAACTACAGTCTTCTCTGTTTTAACATAATAACAAACTAGTTAAAAATGGAAGCAAAAAGCTTCTAGTCTCTTCATAAAAGAGAAGGTTTAATACTGTTTAGCAGTGCCTTGAGGCACATAATGAAGTGCTGTATCTGAATACAGCATATGTAGGCATATGCAGAGAAGTGTAAATGTTTTAACAACCAAGTGTGGAAACTAGGCTTAGGTAGCATGTAATATATACATGTACCCACAAGTAAACTCACATACATGTATAGTACACACGTGCGCGCACGCGTGCGTGCACACACACACACACAATTCCAGAATATTTACTATCTATTATCTCTTTTAATCTAACAGCTTGGTTTCTTCAAGAGGAAGTATGAAAAAATGGGGAAGGATGTGGAAGATGTAGATGAAATTATGGAACTCACTAAGGACTGAGATTGAACATAGCACTTACTGTACTGTGTCTACCAACCCTCTGAGCCACAAGCGATGCTTGCAATCACACTGGTTCAACTACACTGAGTGCCTTAAAGATTATTATGCTGTTTCACACTTTTTTCTTTTTTTTTAATGAAAATGTCTTATGTGTTTTATAGATGAAAATATTTTTACATGTACTATTTTATTTTAGTAATAACTGCTGGTCGGTTTGGGGTTTTGTTTAAAAGAGTTTAAAGTATATTGTGTTGCTGTGCGATTTTGTATTGTATTATTTTTTATAGACAAGAAGTACAAAACATGTGGGCTCCCCCAGATGCCATAGCACATGATTTTTCGCACATCGGCTATGCAAGCTGAGGTGGATGACAATTGCAATTGAACTATATCTGGCAAGCCACGTGTCCTGCACCCATACAACAGACTCTCTGAATTAATAGAATCAACAATTCTAATCAGTGCCAGAAATATTACTCTGTTTACTGCCATTGATAAGCAGCCAGTTTCGGATAGAAGGTCTTTACTGAACATTGACACATACATCATTTATTTTAATTTGTAGTCTACTGTTCAAATAATTCTTTGAAGTATACAAAGGTTTGCCTGTGTCCAACACCACCAGCATTAGCACAGTCATTGCCTTTATCATTCTGAATTGGTTTTTTTGAAGTTCCTTATAATTTAAATCAGAGATGGACAACTGCAGCTCTCCAGATGACTTTGCACTGTATCTTTCATAATCTCTCACCATTGACTATGCTGGCTAGGGTTCATGGGAGTTGAAGCTCAAAGACAACTGGAGAATCAGTTTTAAGACACAGTGTGTCATTATAGATTTTATTCAGACAGGACTGTGATGAGAGGAATTTTGGTCATCACAGTACCTGAGATGGTTATTTTTGCCATTTTGTCTGTCAATCATGTGTTTTCCCACCATATAATTCTAATCATAGAAGCGGGAAGTGCATTCTGTTCCACTTCTGAGACTTGTGTATCTACATACTCAGCAACAGGCAATCAGATATTTGGCAGGCAGCCACTAACCGTCCCATTGGAGATGGCAAGGTGCTACATAGATCAGCCCAAGTTGTTGTTTAGCTTGAGGTTGGACGATGAGTCCCTGGCATTACCTAAGAATAACTGGGTGAAACATGAGATCAGACTTCGGTTGTAAAGGTCTCAGAAGCTATAGGAAAAAAAGTTTTAAGGATGCAGTACAATGTAGGGAAAGGGAGTGAGAGGCCTTTGCATACAGTAAGACTATAATGCCCATCATTCCTCACCATTGGCTATGCTGGCTAGGGTAAATGGAACACCTGGAGGACTGTATATTCCTAGAATATACTTTACTCCTTGCCTTTAGGGATGGAAACCTCAAAGAACTCATACTGTTAGTGACTAGTTCAAAAGTGTATGACTTATAATTACACATAAAATGTGCAATGGCAATTCAGATGTTGGTGCCAGCAGGGAGTTCAGGCTGGCACCTGCTGATCATAATCTAGTAATATAATCTTCTATTCTGATCTAGGTGAGTGGTTGTAATTGCAGCACAAAATGTGACATTACAGATTTGTACAAACACTTTGTACAAATCAACCAATGACTCAATTCGTGGTGACACACGTATAATATTTAATAATATTGATTTACTTATACCCCACTCTTCAGCCAAAAGGCTATCAGAGCGGCTTACAAATTGTTAATTAGACATTTCCCTGCCCTCAGGCTTACAATCTAAAGAGACAAGAGACAAAAGGAGAAGGGAATAGCAGTGGGGAAGGGGAAAAGTCCAGCAGATCTTCTCTCCCTCTGAGGCCTGGGCCAGGGCAGATGGACTGGAGGGAGGGCCCTTCTTCTTACTCTGATTAGGACTGATTAGGGAAGGCATTGGGCCTACCTTTCTCCCCCTCAGAGGCCAGGATGGAGTCAGATGCCTTCTGGGAGGGCTCAGTTCCTTTAGGGAGGCCTGGTGGCATTGGGATATATTCAGAGATATACTGAATATATCTCTGGCTGGATGGTATGAATTGTGTATGGATTGTGTCCGCTGTTCTTCAGTAAAGAAGGACAATTGTATAGTTGTGGCTGCTTTGCTGGATGAGTAATCACACTGCTTGTTTTCATGCATTTATTTTTATTTTTTCTTTGAGCCCCACATAGCTCATATACACTATCTGTTAAGTAATGGTAGGGAGATTGTGGCAGAAGAGTCAATAATTCCAATTATCTTCTGGGAAATTGTGTCCTTTTTTCTTCACTACTACTCATTGAAGCCAGTGGGGAGGAGGGTTTGCTACTCTCATCATTCAGCTCCTGTATCTGGGGCCATGTTGTGGGAACAAGGGTATTTAGCATCCTGGGAACCCTCAGCCATTCTCAATATGTCCTGCCATCTGCCCTGTTTTCAGCACTATCAAGAAAGGAACCAAGGAAGGTCTCCTACAGTCTAGAGTGGAACTTGGTGTTTGCCTGCCTCTCCCACTGCATCCTCTGTCCCCTGGAGAATCCTCCAAAAGAGTGTAAGACTGCAGTGTTAAAAACAATTATGAAATAAAAAAAAACTTGAAAACTCAGGGGCTAAACAGATGGCGAGTAAGAAGAGGCTTGCTGCTGCCCCTTTGCTTGCCAGGTTGGGGCCACGGCAACCGCACACCCCAACCCAGCCTTTTCCCAGCACAAAAAAGAACGGCAGAAAGCTGCTCCCTTTTGCTCCAGGGAAAGGGTGCCTTTGCTGCTGCAGCAGTGTTTTTTCAGCATTTCTTCGGTGCAGTGTGTGTTAGCACTGTGCTGCCAAAATGCCATGCATCCACAACACATGCAGTCAGCTCTGTGGCTTCCCAGAAGACTGGGGGCATGCTACTGTCTAAATGGCACACCCCAGTCCGCCATGAAGCCGGCTCTTTTTTGATCATCTGTTTCACCCTCAGACTCACAGGGTAAATAAATTCAGTGTAATGTTTTTTCCTGCTCACAAAAGTCTTACTTAGGAGACTAAGGGTGCAGCTACATTGTAGTAATAGTGTAGTTTGAGCGCACTTTAATAATTTTAAGTGAAATAGTTCCATTCTATGGATTTCTGGTTTTATAAGGCCTATAGCTTTCTCTGCCAAAGACTGCTGGTTACTCACAAAACTACATATCCCAGCCAACATATAGAGTAGCCTGTTGTTACCCGTGCATAGCTCTATTGGGGACTTATTCTGGAAATATTGGGGCTATTATGATGTGAAGTGAAATAATATGTGTAGGATAAAGACTTATTTGTTGGTTATGAAGTGAACTGCTTGCTGCATGTGGAAACCAGTATCAGAGCCACTGGAATGTCTATAGGACTAGAGGATCAACTGATTGATTCCACGTGAAGTGAATATTACACCCGTCTCCACCCTGGAGTATTAAGATCTGTGGATTTCATATATTCAGCTGAGACACTTTATCCTTTAGAGAGTAAATTACTCAGTAATCAGCCATTTAACAATCACTGGTGTTTTTATTGCACTTTACAGGTAGCACAAATGTAGTCTAATGGCAAATTGGATGTTTTTCACATAGGTTTTGTAATATGCACACTTTTTGATAATTAAAAATGCCATTTGATACCACACGATACCATAAGGCACTGGGTTAATAGAATCTTTCTAATCAGAACTGCAAAAGCAATGAAATTCAGCTATTCACTAAAATAAAGGGAGTAGACATGGATTGTTTTGACTGTCTCCTATACAGATTCTGCCATCTCACATTTAAATTCTACATTTATTTACATTACCTTAATCTGATCAGTTACATAAAAATAGTTATACAGTACAACATTTCATTATACTTGCCCGTAATTAACACAAGCTTGGGCATGCTTTACATTCAGCATTTGGAATGGAGACATCTTTAAGACTGGTTAATGACAAAACTACTCTCACAACTACCCCAGACTTGGCAGCATTTACTATAACTGGAAAGCTAGGAATTTGGGCTTCAGGGTTGAGGCATTTGAGCAAATACACTTAAATGACATTTGTGTTTATTTTTAAAAATGTTTTATAGACCTTCATCTTGTGCAGAAAACCACAATGCCAAGAAAAAACGAATTCTTTTCTAAGGCAGTAGCAGAAAATGAAGAATTCTGGGGCTACAATCATATGAATACATGAATTTTCCAAACAAATTCCATTGAAAACAGAGAGATTTAAACTTCTCAATGAACACCCATTCGGACTGTAATACATGTCTGCAATGCTGCCAGAAAGCCTGTTTTTATTAAATATATTGTTTCACTAACAATTCAACATACAAGGGAACTCAGGACAATTTTCTTAAATATGCCATTGGTGTTATTAATTTGCACAGGGGAGATTTTACTACTTGGCTGCAAAACTACAAAGCTTTCTTCAGTATTGGGCAAGTAACCAGAAAGCTAACATGAATACAAACCAAACCCTCTACATTTCAACCCAATGGGATTTTGTGCACATACTACAATTAAAATGTATGCATTTCCACCTCACCTTCTGTGTACATTTTACAGTCTTTAAATAAGATGTACAGATTGCTCCATTTCAATAGAGTATGTTTGAGTGTAAGTTGTGCTCTCTCTATATGTATATTTTGCACTTTGTTCCAGAAAAACTGATGATGAAGTGAGTGTGTTTAAGTAAAAATGGATCTGATGGATTAAATTTGAAATAACCCCTGTGCATTTTTATTGCAAAATTCGATTTGCTACATACCTATTTAGTACAGAAAAACCCTACACTTAATTACAACCACTTATGGTTGGCTTGTGCGCTCTTCATTTTTGCTGAGACTGTAAGGAGTCAACATAAGATGGTAAGTAAAGATGCTACACATCTGAAAACATATTTGTTATACATTTTTCCAGTTGAACATCGTCTTTACACATCAAGAAAATACACTATTGTTTGAGTTGTCATGGAATCAAGCACCATTCATAGTTTAACTATGGAAGCTTTTCAAAATCTGCACAACTCTGCATTTTTAGTACGTACAGAAGGCATGTATTTTACCCATGGGTCTCTTGATAGCATTTCCACTGACATCTACTGGCTATTTCTATTATTGTAGAAATAAATATTGGCTGGAATCCTATATGAGCTACTAAGTATAAAAAGTATACAAAGATTTAAGGTACTTAAGTATACTTTGTAAGCAACTTTTTCTAACCCCACCCCAAATCTGACAACTATCATTTACCCATGTTCCAATCATAAACAATCTCCCCTGCCCATGCAGCTGATGCCTGATAAAGTAGGTTGGCGAGGGGGAGCTATAATAATAATAATAATAATAATTTTTATTTATATACCGCCCAATCACTGGGAATCCGAGCGGTTTACAACGGAGGGGATAATACACGGTTCCCTGCCCTCAGGCTTACAATCTAAAAGACACGACACAAAAGGAGAAGGGAATGGTGAGGGGGGAAGGGAATCAAGTCCAGTATTCTTCTCTCCCTCTGAGGCCTGGACCAAAGCAGATGGACCGGAGGGAGGGCTCTTCTTCTTCAGGCTAGCCCTGATGGAGCTGGGCCAGCCTATTCTCTCCCTCACAGGCTGAAGGATGACAATTATGGAGAGAGGGGCCTCTTTCTTCAGGCTAGCCCCCGATGACGCTGGGCCAGCCTACTCTCTCCCTCAGAGGCCAAAAGATGATAGTTATGGAGGGAGGGGCCTCTATCTTCAGGCTAGCCTCGATGGAACTAGGCCAGCCTATTTTCTCCCTTACAGGCCGAAAGATGACAGTTAAGGAGGGAGGAGCCTCTATCTTCAGGCTAACCCCAATGGAACTGGGCCAGCCTACTCTCTCCCTTACAGGCCGAAAGATGACAGGGAGGGAGGAGCCTCTTTCTTCAGGCCAGCCCCTGATGGAACTGGGCCAGCCTACTCTCTCCCTTACAGGCCGAAAGATGACAGTTAGGAAGGGAGGAGCCTCTTTCTTCAGGACAGCCCCTGATGGAACTGGGCCAGCCTACTCTCTCCCTCAGAGGCCGAAAGATGACAGTTAGGGAGGGAGGAGCCTCTTTCTTCAGGCCAGCCCTGAGGAACTGGGCCAGCCTTCTCTCTCCCCCAGAGGCCGAAGATGACAGTTAGGGAGGGAGGAGCCTCTTTCTTCAGGCCAGCCCCTGATGGGACTGGGCCACTTCCTCTCCCCCAGAGGCCGAAAGTGACAGTTAGGGAGGGAGGAGCCTCTTTCTTCAGCCCCTGATGGAACTGGGCCAGCCTTCTCTCTCCCCCAGAGGCCGAAAGATGACAGTTAGGGAGGGAGGAGCCTCTTTCTTCAGGCCAGCCCCTGATGGAACTGGGCCAGCCTTCTCTCTCCCCCAGAGGCCGAAAGATGACAGTTAGGGAGGGAGGAGCCTCTTTCTTCAGGCCAGCCCCTGATGGAACTGGGCCAGCCTTCTCTCCCCCTCAGAGGCCGAACAATGACAGTTAGGGAGGGAGGAGCCTCTTTCTTCAGGCATATTGTCACAATGATGAAAAAGTAGTGATTGTGAATAAAAAAAGTTACAGATGAGTACCTCTAAGTATCTGTTTTGCATTCACAATTGCTACTTAGTCATGAATGTGACAATATTGCTACAATTATAACTCCCACTCACATTTATTTTACTAGGCATCACTGCATTTTGTTGCGGTTGTTGTTGTTGTGTGCCTCCAAGTAATTTTTTACTTATGGCAACCCTAAGGCAAGCATCATGGGACATCTTGGCAAGTGTCTTCAGAGGAGGTTGAGGAGAAGGAACTCCATTCTACTGCCAATCAGATGTTTCCATCAGGTTTTGGGGGGGACAGAATGATGACCAAGAAAGATTACTTATTTTGGTATACACTGAGTAGCTAATAAAAAATTCCCAGCATTACTAGTGCAGGGTTTTTTGGGGAGTGGTGGTTTTTGATTCAGGCATCAGAAACACCCATGGAAATCTTGCAAGAAAATATGCCACTTAAGTTCAGCCCTGGTTCTTCCTGCAGTATTTTGTTCTGAATCTGAATTCAGACACTGAGCTCTGAATCCCGTATTTGCATGCACCATACCTTACAGCAGTGATTTTTAGAGCTTTTCTGTTCACAATTGCTTTAATGAAGGAATGGCTTTGCATTAGGGCAACTCATGGCTCTCAGCTTTATTTCATGCTTGAAGGGCAGGGTTTCCAGCAGAGGAGATAAAATGGAGGACAGCCAATGCCAATGCCAACAAATCACCAGTGGTGAAAAGAGGGGGAAATTCATCCACCTTGCAGTCCTTGACATAGAAAGGTAATGCCATGTAAGTCAAAACACATTATTTGCAGTGGGGATGGGCTAGCCTACCTGTTTTCTGTTGGATGTAATGAAAGATTGTCAAGAAGTGCAACTTAACAGTGTGCATAATCAAAGACAGGAATGGATAGAGTCCAAAGTGGGCCTTCCTCTCACACCTTCCTTCCCACCTTGCAAACTTCAGGGAAGAAACAAACCACTCACCACAGATATGCACTAATACTCTACAGGGGGTTCCTGATGCTGGACATTAGGCCAAGAGCTGAACATGGAGATAATGGATAAAGCAAAATCAGCTGTCTATAAGACTCGGGATGGGGGGGAGGGAGTTTACACAGAACTTTCTAGCAATATACAATACAGATTTCTGGAGAGTCTAAGCTTTGACTCTAATAATCATATATGAATGCATAAATATACATGTAATATCTTCAGACAGTACAAAAGGCACTTCAGTTTCTTCTACTCAACAGAACATTTGTCTATCGCTTCCTCCTTAGCTGTTTCCATTATCTGAGAATATCAATCTAACCCTCTTGAAATCCACTTCTAGCTTCACTGAGGACTGCTCTATCACAATAACATGGTATCAGTGGTATGACAAAGGGAGCTGAACCATCCTTCTTATGGTCATTTACTTATATTCAGGCCAACCTATGATTTTGGCAGCTTTCATATTCTGATGGAATTCAAAAACTCCAACCAGGTGCTGTGTAAAACCCACCACAGCCACAATGGGACAAATTGCATTGCCCTGTTCAGGCATTTTCATGTCTGGTGCCATACCAGAGCTGATGTTGGATCAAACTGCAACCTCACCTGCTGCATCAATCAGTCTTGAATCTTGTAAAAAACGAGAGAAAGAATCAGCACCTCTTAATACAGGAGAAGAAAGACCAAGATCCAGTGCAGCTACAAAAGTGAAACAAGATTATATAAAATAAACAAGAGAATGCCACACATGAATCTGTAGACACTAGTAACTAACAAATCTCGCAGCAGACTAATGCAAGGATTACAATGTGTATTTACCCCCCCCCCCAAAAAAAACAAAAACAAACAGGAGTCGGGAAGAATGTAAAATATCTTTACAAAATCTAATACACAGTTAAAGAGAAAACAAACTTTTAAAATTACAATGAGTTCTCAATATTAAAATCACTGAGACTTTATAAAGAGCAACAAACACTAAAATCCTTCAAAGGAAAATATGCTTATAACAATATTAGCAATTCAGGTCTTTGGAAATATAACCAATAAAGGTTATATTGGCTACTTCACTATGGCTGGAAATGAAAACCAGGGATCTTAAAAAGAAATGATACTTATTAGCTGACATTAAGATGAAAAGTTGCAGGTGCTGCCATTAAAAAACTTGGGAAAGAGTTACTCATACTTTCAACCATAACCAAGGTGATACTTCTGCAAGAACATACTAGAGCAGGAACCCAGAACTCTTATAAAAACCTTTTACTGTTGTAAAGGTATACTTCAGTTAACAAAGTAGATTTTTTCCTGGGCATCACTGCTTTAAAAGAAAATTAGGTACTAGAGGCAGGAAGAAAATGGGGGGGGGGGGGGGGGGGAGAGGTTCTTACACCACAAGAAAGAAGAGCAGTTCAACATGTTTCATCAAACCTTGTTCTTCAAAACTAGCAACATGTGAGATGAGAGATGAAACAACCAAGTCAGGTCAACCTTGCATAAGTAAGCAAAAATATTTTCAGTTTTGTTGAAATTGAAGGTTTCTTCCAAAATACGGCTAGGAGTATCATTTTCTTTCACCAGCCTCCACTTTTGTTATAACTTGTTTTTTGGTGACCAGACTTACAAATCTATGCTTTTTAACATGCTGAGAATTGGTGATGCAGGCTTACCTGTTTTGTCCTTTAATCTGTTTTCCTGTTCACACCTGGTCAGTAAGGAATCCTGGAGGTAGCTGCTGTTTACTTTGCTGATAACAAGCTGGCAGACACTGCTATAGTAGGCTCACCTAGAGGAAAATTCCATTCATTCCAACCTCAGGCTCCACAGGCTAGTGGGCTTCACAGCAGCCTAGGATTTCAAGTATGTAAGGATGTGGAAATGCTAGGTTGCTCACATGCATAAATTCACATGGTCATGCTTGAACAGACAATTATTGCATTTGAGTGTAACAACAAACTACAGTTTGCCATGATGGCAATAAGCCTAGCCCTCTTCCACAAGCAAAGAGCACTTCTGAAACTTTTGCTTCCATTTTTTTATTGATCAGCATTTATTTGTTACATAAATTCCACCAACTTTGACTATTCATAACTAAGTTCATTTAAACAAAGCCAATTTCAGCTATGGGGCTATGAAGCTGGCCTATTTCAACCACACCATAATTAGAATTAAGTATGATTTGGGATTTAGACAACAGACTGAACTATTCCTCATGGCCATGTCAGAGAGAATTGCCCAGGTCTGAGGGAAGCTACCATTATTTTTGTCATGACAACCATAGTCTATTGTGCTGGCTGAATGTAGC
Source organism: Sceloporus undulatus (assembly GCF_019175285.1). Taxonomy (NCBI): domain Eukaryota; kingdom Metazoa; phylum Chordata; class Lepidosauria; order Squamata; family Phrynosomatidae; genus Sceloporus; species Sceloporus undulatus. The sequence goes on along the minus strand of NC_056523.1, from coordinate 302,295,027 downwards.
TGTTACATCATGCATAGAATTATAAAAGTTTGTTTGAACTGACAAAATTCACATAATCAGTCAAAAATTTCAAATGTTATGAAAATACTAATGATTTCATAGGAAGCCATGACAATTTTTTCAGGATTCTTCACAGACTAAGCAGCTTGCACAAATCCTATCTTTGAATCCAATACAACTTTTCAAAAGTTCCAACACTAAGGCTTGAGGATCAGTAGAACAGGAAAAAAAACACAAATTAAAGTACTATGTTTCTGTACAAAATCAGGTCCTAGACAACTGCTTTGCAAACGCCTTATGTTATTAAGGTAACATGGAAGCGTGGCTGAAACTGAGTTGCCTTCCACCTTGTTTTGAAACAGTAGGCAGTTACAATAAAACTTTTGGCAGAATTTCATTTTTCTGTCTTGACCCAAAAACATTCCTTGTTTTTCTTCCAGGAAGAGTCATCTTCATATACCTCCTGGAAGAAAAAAAACAGGATAAGAACAATGGATAACAACCGAAGGGTTCAGCAGAGTGCCCCTTTGGAGCAGCCTGCAGCCACTCCTATATGCAGCAGCCCCAATCTGGCTCCTTTCTGCGCAGTGGAAGGGGAGCACTTTCTGGTACTCCTTTTGACATGCATCATCTGACACACTGCCAAAGGAGCATCATGACACTGCCCGCCATGCAGGCACACGGCGTGATGCTGGCGTCAGGGCAGCATCGGGGTGTGCATTGTACAGATGCCACACCCCCACTCTGCTCCAAGGCAGGCGTTTAGTGCTGGTTTGTTGAGGCCCTCAGTCTAGTGGGACCCACAGTCTGCTTTATGGGAATGTACTCATGGGAAATACAGCATTTAAGGGATTTCCTGTCCTTCCCTGTATCACAGTTCCAATCATTCAGCAAGGTCCCCAACAGCACTGATTTTCAGGAGGCTGCAGGGATTGCTGTGGGTAGGGACTGAGACTACACTGATACCCTTCCCACCAGAACACAAAATACCAGCAAGACTTAATGCTCAGATTTATCAAGCCAATTGCTGTTTTGACTCACTACCACAATTGCTGTCAAAATTCAGGACACTGTGGTGTAGGTGGGTGCCTGAGTGCCCTCTTGCACCACAAAGTGTTGCCAGTCTGCAAAGCAGAGTGCTTCCTTCCCTTCCGTCTGGAAAGAAAGGCAAATCCTAAATTCAAATTATTTTGGAAGCACTACCATCATCAATTTTGGCACCATTTTTTTCCAGCAGCTGCATGAATACCACAGGTTTCACAGGCACAGAAGGAGCAGCAGTACAAGGCAAAGGTGGCTGCAAAAATGGGACACTTTTGTATTATCCACTCTTCTTTTAAGTTTTTCTTAACATGTGGCAAGCTTCCTTTGAAACAAAAACATCTAGGGAAGTAGCTGGATGAATAATTTGTGCATGAGACCTGGGAATGTGATGACTGAATACATAACACAGGAGTGCACACAGGCCCTGTCTTGAAAGGAAAGGCTGGAGAAAAGCTGGTGTTATGTTATAAGACTGAGGACCAGTAGAATAGGTGAACAAAGCACAGAGTTTCACTGGCTCATACGCAGAAACTCTTCTTATTCACTCACGTTGCCCACACAGAACTGTTCTATTACTTCACATAAAACATATGCAGATTGAGTTTTCCTGTTCGGGAATTCCAAAATCCAAAATATTCCAAAATCCACAATTGTCCACCTAACTAGATTACCACACTACACTCTTATAGTGCTCCTATTCCACTTTAACTGCTCTGGCTGTCTCCTGTTGCATTCTGGGATTTGCAGTTTAGGGAGGGTCATTTAGAATTCTCAGCCAGGGAGCTATTAGGCCTCAGAATAGGAGGCAGACATAGCAGTTAAAAGTGGAATAGCAGCACTGTAAGAGTGTAGTGCGGTAATGTGGCAAGTGGCTGAGATAGTGACATCTTTGGTTTCTGATGGTTCAATATACTGTACACAAAATTTGGTTCATGCACAAAATTATCAAAAATGATTGTGTATAAAATTACCTTCAGGCTACGTGTATAAAGCGTATATGAAAAATAAATTAATTTCATGTTCAGACATGGGTTCCATCTCCAAGATATCTCATTATGTGTATGCAAATATTCCAAAATAATAATAAAAAACCCTCCAAAATCCAAAACATTTCTGGTCCCAAGTGTTTTGGATAAGGGAAACTCAACCTGTACCTGGATCCACTCAGTGGCTGCAATTGTGTTCACTGGTTGCGCAATGCCAGTGTAGATGTTACTGCATTGTATTGCTGCACAGCTGATCACTATGCACTCTCCTGTTGCACAAGAGTGAATCCAACTTCCCACCCCCTCTAAAAGACTGCAAATTTGGAATTTCCGAGATAGCACAACTGTCTGCATAAACCTGAAAAGAAAGTGAACTGCAACATCTATACCTGTGTAGCATCCATGCCATCTGTGTCATGGAACATATGCCTACATAATCATTACAATACTTATATTCCCCTCTACGTATATCAAAGGATCTCAGAACAGTATACAATAAGTGTAATTCAAACAGTATAAAACAGCAAAACATTTTTTGAAAAAGACTAAAAAGGCTATCAAACAATTCAACAAGTTAAAAACAAGACAATTAAAAACAGTTAAAACTATTTAAAACCAAAATCATGCATTGCATGAGGTATTCACAACTGAATAATAGCATTTACACCTTCCACATCAGAATTCTGGCCAAGGAGTTACCTTTATGTGTAGGATATCTGTTCTTATTTTCAGAAGGGGCAGAAACATATGGTGTACACATGTGTCTATTTATACACAGGTCTAGTGAACATGTGTTTGTTGAACTTGTGCTGGATTCCCCTCCTAGAGTTGCCTCAAGAAACATGTTCCTCCCCAACAAACTGTCCGTGGAAAACTGACTTGGTACAAACATCACTGACTGCCCTTTTGTTTTGAAAGCAAGCATACAGAGGCACACATACAGTACCTTTTTCCAGATAGGCACAGTTGCTTTCAAAGTATTGATACAATACTGCACAGCATCAAGAGATTCTGTTCTGTGAGGGGAAGAGATTGCTACCATCACACTCGCTTCACTAATGGGAACTGAACTACAGAGAAAAGTGAAAAAATTGCATTAGGTTGTTGCTTTTATCTGCATTAGCTTAATCTTGAGAGAACTAAATAAATGTTTTCTTGCTAACCACTGAATAGACATACAAAGGAAGAGAGGCCATGTTCTGCGAACCTTAAATTAAATAGAAGCTGCATGTCTCTCTGTTATTCTTTGCAAAAGTAGGATTCGGCAGGAAAACAAATTAAGAGAAACTAGAGACAGAGATCAAGTGCGACAATAACAACCTCATAGGACAATAATTAGATCAGAGTTGGGCAAGCCTTGTCCTCAACTCAGAATATGACAACAAATTTCTCCAAGCAGCTTAGCAGTGGTATCTGGTGGCTTCCATGTGGGGGGCAGTGAATTCACTCTAGGTCTTAGTCTTAACTTCAAAGCAAGATACTAAATGCAATACTCAAATCAGGTTCAACACCTTGGATATCTCACATGTGTGTATGTGCCTTCTACTCGCCTGTTGACTTATGATGACCACATAATTTTCTCTTGCAAGGAATACTCAGAGGTATTTTTTCTAGTTCCTTCCTCTGAAACAGAACCTACAGCACCTGATATTTATTTGTGATTTCCCATCTAAGTACTAGCCAGAGCTGACCCTGCTTAAGTTTCAAGATCAGACAGAATCTTGTGCCTTATGGGTATTTAGGCCCTTCTAACTGCTATCACTGCAGCTTAATTCTGGATACTGCCATCCAAAAAAGTAACTTCCCAAACTCTGGGAAAGACTTCTCTGAGAGCTTGGAAACCTGCTGTTACTCAGAGTTGGCAAAACAATAATAGTTGACCAAACTGTTTGACCTGGAATGAGGTACTTTCCTATATACTTTCATCCCAGCAAAAGAGATTGTTCTACTTTTTTAAAAGTCAGATCTGAAATCACACATGTCCAATAATAAAACAGTATCCTAGAGACACATACCCAAGTCTATGATGTATTGCTATATGCTTCACTGAAGGCCATTTCAACCTAATATCTATACATATTTTCTTCAATTCTGCTTCAGCCATAGGAGCATATGCTTCATATTCTAACTGTATTACTTTTCTCCCTTCAAAATTATTCCTGGTAGTGCCTGAAATGAAATAAGACATTCAGTTTGTACTTTGCATGGTAGAAAAGCTGAGACCGAAATCATTTTAAGATGTTTGTCAGAAAGCAAGTTAACAGTAGTTCCCAGACATCTTCAGATGAGGCCATGTAAATAATGGGGGGAAAACTACAACTCTGTGATTAAATATATGTTCCAGGGGAAAGACAGAGCTATAAACAGTGGGTCCTTTGTATCGTGAGATTTGGTTCAGGGATCCATCATGGATACCAAAATCTGTGAATGCTCAAGTCCTACTGTATACAATGGTGTCATAAAATGGTAACCCTTACATCAAATGGCAAAATCAAGGTTTACTTTTGGGATTTTAAAAAAAAAATTCTCAAGCCATGGATGGTTGAATCTGTGGCTGCAGAATATTTATTATTATTATTATTATTATTATTATTATTATTATTATTATTAATCTTAAAAGATGCAGAAAGAAGAATTTTAGAGGAAAACTGTGGTCTTGGAGGCTTCTAGAGATCATGAACCATGGAGTTGGAAGGGACCACTAGGGACATGTAATCCATGCAGGAATATACATCTGAAGCACTTTTGAAAGATGGCCATCCATCATATGTTTAAAGCTCACCAAAACATGAAGATACAATTCTCAATGGAGGAGGATAAAACTGGAGGAAGTGGGACAATTATGGGGATCTCAAAGCCTGTCCTTGGATCACACGTATGCCATGGGATTCCTATTTTTACCTCTAAGGCCCTCTCAGTGTTCTCTCATGACATTCTTGCAAACAAGCTTGTAAAATATGGGCTAGACAAGGTAACTGTTACATGAATTTGTAATTAGTTGACTGGCCGAACCCAAAGGGTGCTCAACAATAGCTTCTTCTCATCCTGGAGAGAGTTGGCCAGTGGGGTCCCACAGGGCTCTGTCATGGGCCCAGTGCTATTCAACATCTTTATCAATGACTTGGATAACAGAACTGGGGGCATACTTATCAAATTTGTAGATGACACCAAATTAGGAGGAACAGCTAATACTCCAGAGGACAGGATCAAAATTCAAAACGATCTGAACAGACTAGAAAACTGGGCCAAAGCTAACAAAATGAAATTCAACATGGAGAAATGTAAGAAATGTAAGGCTGAAAAATGAAACGCACAGATATAGGATGGGCGACACCTAGCTGAACGAGACTACATGTGAAAGGGATCTAGGAGTCCAAGTAGACCACAAGTTGAACATGAGTCAACAGTGTGATGTAGCAGCTAAAAAGGCCAATGTGATTTTAGGCTGCATCAATAAAAGTATAGTGTCTAGATCAAGAGAAGTAATAGTGCCACTGTATTCTGCTTTGGTCAGGCCCCACCTGGAATATTGTGTCCAGTTCTGGGCACCACAATTGAAAAGGGACATTGAGAAACTGGAGCGTGTCCAAAGGAGGGTGACTAAAATGGTGATGGGTCTGGAAATGACTTAGGGAGCTGGGGATGTTTAGCCTGGAGAAGAGAAGATTAAGAGGCAATATGATAGCCCTGTTTAAATATTTGATGTCATATTGAGGAGGGAACAAGTTTGTTTCCTGCTGTTCCAGAGAACAAGAAACAGAATAATGGATGCAAGCTACAGGAAAAGAGATTCCACCTCAACATTAGGAAAAACTTCCTGACAATAAGGGCTGTCCGACAGTTGATCACATTCCCTCGGAGTGTAGTGGAGTCTCCTTCCCTGGAGGTCTTTAAACAGGCTGGATGGCCATCTGTTGGGGATGCTTTGATTGGGAGTTCCTGCATGGCAGAGGGTTGGACTGGATGGCCCTTGTGGTCTCTTCCAATTCTACGATTCTACGATTCTATGATTCTATGAATAAATGCTTCTTCCTTCCATTTCCACTTCATGCCATTCATTCATCTTTACTTATTTTATTCTTTATTTATTTATTTTTATCCCACCTTTCTCCAAAGTGAGACCCAAGGTGGCTAACAACACATACAGTATAAAACACATTAAAACAACAATTAAAATTGTAAATTAAAATCGTAAATATATTTTAAAAAATTACAAATATAAAATTTAAAACATACAAAGTTAAAAATAATAATCTAAAACCAACCCCCACATCTCCCAATAAAACCAAGCCTGCAAGATCTTAAAAGGCCTGTTTAAATAAAATATCTTCGCCTGCCGGCAAAAGGCCAACAGTCAGGGGGCCAGCCTAGTCTCCCGAGGAAGGGAGTTCCACAGGGTGGGAGCAGTCATTGAGAAGGCTCTCTCTCGTGTCCTCATCAGGTGAGCCTGGGATGGTGGTGGGACCGAGAGAAAGCCTTCTCCCTAAGGATCTTAGGGCTCTAGGTGATTCATCTAGGGAGATACGGTCTCTCATATAGTCTGGATCTAAGCTGTGTAGGGCTTTATAGGTCATAACCAGCACTTTGAATTGTGCTCAGAAACAAACCAGTAGCCAGTGAAGCTGTTTCAATACAGGAGTTATACCAGTGATGGTGAACTGGCTCCGGTCAGCATTCTAGCATTTTGTACCTGCTGACGTTTCCGAAAAGTTTCCAAAAGCAGCCCCACATAGAGCGTGTTACAATAGTCCAAATGGAATGTAACCAAAGCATGTGTCACTGTAGCCAGATCTGACATCTCAAGGAATGGGCACAGCTGGCACACAAGTTTTAATTGTGCAAATGCACTCCTGGCCACTGCTGAAACCTGGCATCCAGACTCAGAGTGGAGTCCAGGAACACACCCAAGCTGCGAGCCTGAGATTTCAGGGGGAGTGTAACTCCACCCAGACATTCAGTGTCTTTCTGGCTGCCCCTACTGATATGCACCAAGTCTTCTTTCCCCATTTACATTTCTATGAGACAATTTAAAAGTTCACTGAGTTTCTCTCTTATTTAGAGATTCTTGCTATCTGCATCAAACCTACCTATAAACAAAGACACAGCCCCGCAGCAAGGAGAAACCACCAGTGCTGATATTTCATCTGCTGAGAGCTTCTCATGGTTCAGTTTAATTACGTCCTTGGGCTCATCCTCATTTTCATTCATGATGTCTTTAGAAATAACCAGAAATAACAAGCAATACAATTATTAATACAGCAAATGAGACTGTTTTCAAGATGACTGAATTCGGTATGATAAATGGTTCATACACAAAAACCATCAATACGCTCATTCCATGAATATGGCAAATTTATTTGGGAAAATGTTCATGTAAGTTTGACTAAACATAAGCATGCTTTATTCCAAAGACTGGGAGTCTGTGAACTACCAGACATTGTTGGACTACATCTCCCATCAATCTTGGCCAGCATGGCCAATGCTTATAGGCAATGGAAAGTGAGTCCATAAACATGTGAAGAGCCACAGATCCCCTGCAAATGCCTAATGTTTAAAAAAAAAAAAAAAAAACAATGTTAGCAACAACACTTGCCATGCAGCACACAACTGTGGGGTCATAATTTCTCAACCAGGACTTGTTATTCACAAGTACACACGTCAATATTTAGAATGGAAAATTGGTACTTACCTGATATACGTCCCTTTCCAGCAGAGAAGGTCTGAGCATTCTAACATTGGGTAGCTCCGCCTACTAGGCTCCTGAAGCTGAAGCCAGGCTGGATCTGGATGGTGAGCTTGGCCCTGGGACAGCAGGTCTAGCCTGGTTGGAAGAGGAAGTCTCTGTGTTGACAGGTTGAGAATCTCTGGAAACCAAGGGCGTTTGGGCCATGCTGGGGCCACCAGGATGACCTCTGCTCTGGTCCTTCGAATCTTTGACAGTAGTTTTGTCAGTAACGGGACTGGTGGGAAGGCATATAGTAAGCCTGCCAGCCAGTGGCAGTTTAGGGAGTCGAAGTCCTCTGACCCTTCTGACTGGAATCTCGAGAAAAATCTGGGGATCTTGGCGTTGTCTGGGGAGGCAAACAGGTCCATGATTGGATGGCTGAATGTCTCAGCAATGATCTGGAGCACCTCTGGATGAAGACTCCATTCTCTGTGGAGTATGTCTGTTTGACTTAGCCAGTCTGCCTTGAAGTTTAGTTGACCCCATAGGTGTTCGGCCTCTAAGGATATCAGGTTTACTTCTGCCCAGGTCAGAAGTGTCTGGGCCTCGTCCATCGGGGACTGGGATCTTGTCCCCCCCGATGGTTGACATGGGCCTTGGCTGTTTGAAAGATAGGAGAGCTAGGCGAATCGTTCGGAGTTCTAGCCAGTTGATGCTGTGTGACTGTTCCACCCCTGGGCCAGGCGAGACCCGCAATAGGTCAATTATTATTATTATTATTATTATTATTATTATTATTATTTATGCCCAGCTCTTCAGCCAAAAGGCTATCAGAGCAGCTTACAAATTAAAAAATAATAATATAAATAAATAAAATCTTTATTTTTATCCCGCCCTTCCAGAAAGATCAGGGCGGCTTACAAAAGTGCAACAAGTGCACACAAATACAGATTAAAAACAGCAAAACATCAATACAATAAAACTAAAAGCAGCAATAAAAGCCCCATCGCCCGTCCTCATGGCCACGGAAGAGGAGGGGAGGCCCACAGGATCTTAATCGGGGAATGCCTGCTTAAATAGGAAGGTCTTGAGCTCCTTCCTAAATTGGGCCAGGGTAGTGGATGAGCGGAGCTCGGTGGGCAGCGTGTTCCAAAGGGCTGGGGCAGCTGTAGAAAAGGCCCTTCTAGAAGTAGAAGCTAGCCTGGCCCCAGGCACCTTCAGCAATTGCTGCCCAGACGTTCTGAGGGTGCGAGGCGGATTGTACGGGGAGAGGCGGTCCTTTAGGTATCCTGGGCCCAAGCCATTTAGGGCTTTATAGGTAATAACCAACGCCTTATATTGAGCTCGGAAGCGAACAGGCAGCCAGTGAAGATCTTTAAGTACAGGTGTTATATGGCTGGTCCTGGATACACCAGTGACCAGCCGGGCTGCCATATTCTGTACCATTTGAAGCTTCCGAGTTTGGTATAAGGGTTGCCCCATGTAGAGTACATTGCAGAAGTCCAGTCTCGAAGTTACCAGAGCATGTACCACCGTTTCTAGGTCCCTCCGGTCCAGGTATGGGCGCAGCTGGCGAATCAGCCGAAGCTGGTAACAAGTGCTCCTGACCGTCGCATTCACCTGAGCAGTCAGATGAAGCGGCGAATCAAGAAGCACTCCCAGACTGCGCACGGAGTCCTTCACAGGGAGCGTGACCCCGTTCAGGACAGGTGGAACCACCGCCATTCCTGGACCGGGGGAACCTATCACTAGTACCTCCATTTTCTCTGGATTCAGCTTGAGTCGGTTTTTCCTCATCCAGTCCATTACTGACTCCAGACAGGCCACGAGAGGAGAGACGCCATCCCCAGTCACTGCATCAGTCGGAGACATAGAGAAAATAATCTGGGTGTCATCAGCGTACTGATAACCCCGCGCCCCATGTCTCCGGATGATCTCTCCCAGCGGTTTCATGTAGATGTTAAATAGCATGGGAGACAGAATGGCTCCTTGAGGGACCCTAGTTTTAAGGGCCCGCTCGCCGGAGCACACGTCTCCCAGCTGCACCATCTGGGACCTCCCAGAGAGGTAGGATCGGAACCACTGGAGCGCAGTGCCCCCGATTCCCACCTCAGCCAGGCGTCCCAGAAGGATACCATGGTCTATGGTATCGAAAGCCGCTGAGATGTCCAAGAGCACCAACAGGGACACGCTTCCCCGGTCGGTGCCCAGACGGAGATCATCGACCAAGGCGACCATGGCCGTCTCAACCCCGTGACCCGCCCGGAAGCCAGTTTGAAATGGATCCAGATAATCCGTTTCATCCAAGACCGTCTGAAGCTGGAGCGCAACCGCCCTCTCGATCACCTTCCCCAAAAATGGCAGCAGCGAAACAGGCCGAAATTGCTAGACATTTCCCTGCCCTCAGGCTTCCAATCTAAAGGGACAAGAGACAAAAGGAGAAGCGAATGGCAGGGGAAAAGTTCAGCAGATCTTCATACTCCCACATTCTCTTTTGTGAGGGTCACATTCTCTCAGCCTCAGAGGCAGGACATGACCAACTCTCTCTTTCTGCACCTCTCCCACGGTGATGCTAAGGTCACGCAATAATAATAATAATAATTGGCAAGGAGAGTGCACATTCCCGCCAGAGGAGCCAATAGATGAGGGGGGGAGCCAGGAATGGGAAAGGGCCTGACCACCCGAGGAAGGGGGGAACCAGAGGGTTGAAGGGCCCAGTTCCTCAAAGCAGTGCATCACTGGATCCCAGCTGAAACCCGGCACGATCTCCATCCTCCTGGGAGGCCCTGACCATAGCCGGGGCCTCCTGGGCCAAAAAGGCCCGAAACTAACGCACCATCTCTGGCAGGGGGTACTCACATCTTCCCCTCCAACGGGATCTGGGCTTGTCGCTGTGAGCTCTCCCTCCTCTGACCCTGACCGGGGAGCTCTGGCCTTGGCAGCGGGCGGGAGGGTGATTCCCTTGGCTAGCTGCGGCCGCGCTTTCACTCCCTGGCTGGCTGAGTATGATGAAGCCTCAGGGCATGCATCCGGCAAAGACGGGGCTGGCCTGGGCTGAGTGAAAGCAAGCTTACCCAATGGCTTGGTCTCTTCGTCTCCTACCATCGCCAAAGAAGGGAGAAGGAGAGGAATAGAGGTGGAGAAAAAGGATTTTTTTTTAAGGGAAGAGAAGGAGGAAAAAGAAGAAAAAGAGCAAGCCAGGCAAGTCTGGGAAGCAGTTGAGGGAATCAATCCAAAGAGATGAATTTGGTTGGAGTAACCAAGGTTCACGTCCTACCAGGAGATAGGCAGGAAGTAGACTGAGGCTGCTAGGGGTCACTCTGCCTACAGAGATGGGGTCAGGCCCCTGGCCTTTTTTCCTCTCCCTGCCTATCAGGAACCTAGTAGGCAGAGCTACCCAATGTTAGGATGCTCGGTTCCTTCTCTGCTGGGAATCAGTATTTTGTGTAATAATTCCAGGGAATATAATAAAATTTCAAGTAAAATTTCATCAAACATGAGAACAGATCCTATCTAACTATTTGCATAACAATTAAACCAGATGCTAAACAACCCTCAGGTAACCCATTCAAACACTGAATGACCAAGTAGTCTTTTCAACTCACTATAATTAAGTTATGGTTCACTGAAATAATCTAGCAAGCTTCACACAAGTGTCATACATACTGACGAAATAAAAATAGTATTTCAGTCAGTGATAGGGATCTGTGTGAACCTACTGCCTGTCTCCAGAAAATTCCAGAAAAGAGGAGCTTCAACTGAGAAAGTCCTGTAATCACAACCCTGCAACTAAAGGGAATTTGAGCCTGACTTTAAGAGAGCAAATATGGAGAAAATGGTTCCTGTAGAACTTTAAACAGGCACAATATGGTAACCTTTTTGAAAACTAGAAAGCTTCTCATCTCAGAAATATCTCCCTTGGCCATTCACAGAAAGAGGTGGAACATGGGTTCCCACAGGAAACATGTGAGAACTGATTCAAGTTTTCTATTGCAACATGCTCAGTTCTTCATTTGACACTCCACCCTCCATAGAAATCATTTTTAAAAGATCCAGATTCTCCAATAGGCTAACTAGAAGGTATATTTACTCAAATTTCCATAAAAGTTTAGCTATTAGAGGTCATTCTAAGCTGCCTGGCCAATAATCTTTCCTTAGCTTTTGAAGAACAACAAAATATTAAGCAGTCCACTAAGACTCTACCGCCACAAATGTTCAATTGACCAGCAGGGAGAATAAAAGAACATTTCATAATCTGCTCTCAATTTATGTTCTGTGCTACATCTCCACTGTTCTACAGGCCAATCATTTTGGCAACTGTACCAATACTATATAATTATGTACATGGGTTCTCCACTATTTCTGCCCTACGTCATTACAATAATTATTTGTAAAAACACCATCACTTACCTTTTCAAGAGTTAACCACCACTAATAGGAGGGATAATGGCAACTTCGTCTCCGGAGCAAAGGACTAGAAGCTGATCTCCAAGAAGCACATATTCCTGCCGGACAGCAAAGACAACCTGGTCCTGTATAGCAGCAAGTCTAAAGGAAAAATATCAGTATACAGATTAATATAAAATGTAATGTTTCCTTTTTCTACAGTAGTTTTGAGGAAAGACATTTAGCCTTCTCTGTCAGAGAGCTCTGGTGCTACAACCAACTACAATTCCCAAGATTCCCTAGCACTGAGCCAGGGCAGTTAAAGAGGTCTCAAACTGGATTATTTCTGCAGAAGAGTAACTTTTCTGAGCTTATTTTAAAAACAGACAAAATAAGTTCGATCTCTTGATCACATCAGAAGTGCACAGGGGAATGAGGGCCACCACCACCAATCTGCATTCCCATCATGGGGCATGGCACTGCTCTCATTGTGACTGGAAGTTAAGTACATCACTTCCATATGTGAATTTTTTTTCCTGCTGCTCAACAGGGATGTTATGGGGGCAGAGGTCCACCAACTGTCAGGTTTGTGACATTTGGAGTGTTTTTCTTTTGATCACCTTCATCCAAAAATGGCCAGAATGATTCATAGAATAAGAGTTGGATGAAATTACAAGTGCCATCCAGACCAACCATCTCCTCTCCTATGCAAGAATACATAATCAAAGCACTACCAACAGATGGCCATGCAGCCTGATTAAAAAACTCCAAAGAAATAAACTCCACTACACTCCAAGGCAACTTATTCCACTGTCAGGAAATTCTTCCTAATGTTGAGCTGGAATCTCATTTCCTGTAGTTTGTATCCACTGCTGTGTCCTAGTCTCTGGAGCAGCAGAAGGCAAGTTTGCTCCATCCTCAATACAATATCCCTTCAAATATTTAAACATGGCTATCATGTCACGCCTTAACCTACTCTTCCCCAGGCTAACCATACCGCTCCTCATATGGCATAGTTTCCAGCCTTTTCACCATTTTGATCACCCTCCTTTGGTCACAGTCCAGCTTGTTAATATCTGTCCTGACATGTGGTGCCCAGAACTGGACACAGTGAGGTCTGACCAAAGCAGAATACAATGGTACTATTACTTCCCTCAGTCTAGATACTACACTCCTATTGATACAACCATATTGACTTTTTGAGCTGCTGCATCACACTGTTGACTCATGTTCAGCTTGTGGCCTACTATGACTCCCAGATTCATTTTGTATTTACTGCTCTTAAACCAGGTGTTACCCATCTTCTATCTGAGCCTTTCATTTTTTTTTCTGCCTAAGTGTAGTAGTACCTTATGCTCTCCTTGTTGAAATTCATTTTACTAGTTTTGGTCCAACATTCTAATCTGTTTATGTCATTCTGAATTCTGATCCTGTCCTTTGGGACAATCTCATGCAGGACTCGGGAAGTCACAAAAAGGGCTGAGAGGAATCATTCCTCCACCATCCATGCATTAAAACAAGTGAGGATATACTTCATGGCCTATGTCAGCTTTAGGGCTGTAAAAACACACAAGCACACACATACAGGATTAGAATATTTTGGAGCACGACATGGGGACAGCTGCTTTGAGGTCCCTGCTTCACTGCCAGCATACAAGGTCTTGCTAGAGGAGGAAAAAGCTACCCTGTTTGATGGGGGGAGGAGTTTAGTACTGATGGGAGGGTTGTGGATGTCATAGGCAAGGCTTTGAGGGCCACAAGTGATGCACAAGCCACACTTGGTACACCTTGATACTAGTAAGTGAGACAAGAGCATGGAATGAGAGCCAAGCATTGGGTAGTGGTTTTAGAGCTGGGCTGGGACTTTGGGAGCCCAGGATTTGAATCCCCACTCAACCATGAAACCCCACCGGTTGATCTTGGGAGAATCACACACTTAGCTTAAAAGGAAGGCAACAGCAAATCTCCTCTGACAAATCTTGCCATGATAAGCTCCCAATAGATCAGAAATGACTTGAAGGTACACAGCAGCAAAGTATTATGTTAAGGCTGCAATCCTGCATTTACTCATAACTAAGCTCAATGAGTTCAACAGGCCTGACCTCAGAGCACACATGCACAACACTAGGTTGCAAGGCCTATGTGAGGGAGACACATTTTTGGATAGGTGAAACTCAAAGTACCTTGGATGCCTCTTCACAATTTCTTCCCACAGCTGCAGCGATGTTATGCGTTGGGGCACAGAAATGGTCTCAGTGCGGACACCAGCCAATTCAGCACTTTTTGCAAAGTACAACACTTCCACCTGTTTTTTAAAACCTAGTTAGAACTATAATAAAATTAATCATTTACATAGCATATGTCAGACTTGAGTTCTCCAGCTCATTTACTGTCAGGAAGTTCCTCCTAATGTTGAGGTGGAATCTCTTTTCCTGTAGCTTGCATCCACTGCTCCATGTCCTATTCTCTGGAGCAGCAGAAAACAAGCTTGCTCCCTCCTCAATATGGCATCCCTTCAAATAGTTAAACAAGGCTATTATACCTCTTAACCTTCTTTTCTCCAGGCTAAACATACCCAGGTCCTTAAGCGTCTCCTCATAGGGCATGGTTTGACACCGCTTTAACTGCTGTCGTTCAGTCCTATGGAATTCTGGGATTTGTAGTTTTAATAATAATAATAATAATAATATAAATTTTTATTTCTATCCCACCTCTCCTGTAGGATCATAGCAGGCTTACAATTACAATAAAATTCATGCAATATAAATAAATCCTGCTATTCCCTCCCTCCTTACACTTATAACATAATAATTCTAATATGACAATAATAAAATATGAATTAAATCATTTTGCAAGTTATTTCAGCCTTCTCTGTCAGAGAGCTCGAGCGCTGAAACAAACTAGGAATCCCAGGATTCCATAGGATGGAGCCATGACAGATAAACTGGTTATCAAACTGCTTTATTTCTGCAGTGCAGGTAAGATCCTTAGTCAGGTCAGAGGCCTTCGGAGAAAGTCAGTTAACCAAGACGCCTGAATTTATAGGAATCAAAGATATAGCTGTGTTATTCTGTAAAATCAGTGTTTGGAGAGACCTTGTAGCACCTTTGAGGCTAACTGAAAGAAATTGGCAGCATGAGCTTTCCTAGACTGCAGTCTACTTCCTCAGATGCATTTGGATATATAATAATAATAATAATGTAGAGTTCTTGTAACACCTCTGAGACTCACTGAAAGAAAGGAGGTGGCAGCATGAGCTCTCATCTCCTCAGATGCATTGGGATATAATAATAATATTAATAATAATGTAGAGATCTTGCAGCACCTTTGAAACTAACTGAAAGAAGTTGGCAGCATGAGCTTTCGTAGACTTCAGTCTCTACTTCCTCAGATGCATTTGGTGGAGACTATGCACATACCGATGGCATATACAAATATGCCTGTGCCTGGCTTCCACTCCACCCAATGCACCTGGGGAAGTAGACTGAAGTCTAGGAAAGCTCATGCTGCCAATGTCTTTCTTTCAGTGAGTTTCAGAGGAGCTACAAGAGCTTTCTAGGTACTGTTTATAGTAGTGTTATTGAGCTCTTGTCTGGTCATGCCCTCCATTTTGGGGTGCCTGCCTCACCCTGAGACCCAGCCACCCCCAACTGCCCTAGCTCAGTGCTAGGGAATTCTGGGAGTTGTAGTTTATTGTGGCACCAGACAGAGGAGGATCAACGTCTCACAAAACTACACTTCCCAGCATCCCCTGACATTGAGTCATGGCCCTTACAGCCAAGGCTGGGTTGCTTCTGCAGTGTGTCTGAGGCCCCTGAGAGCAAAGCTTGCCAGCCCCGAGGAGGAGAGGAGAGGAGCAGGCCCCGAGTACCTCGCAGTTCATGGAGGCGCCGTCCCAGGGAGGCAGGCAATGGCTGCCCCCCTTGCCCTCAGCTTCCCGGGCTCTGCGTTGCTCCAAAGGGAGACTGTGAGGCCCTCTCTCCAAGGAGGAGGAGGCGCCAGGCACTGGGACTAGGCCAGGCCTGCGCCCTTGTCACCGCCTCACAGCAACAGCGCCTCCGCCTCCTCTAGTCCTCCTCCTCTCCTGGGTTGGGCTTCTCTGTTATGCTGCTGCTCTAAGGAAAGAGGGAAGAAGGAAGGAAGGAAGGAAAGGGAGGGATGGAGGGATGGAAGGAAAGAAGGAAAGGAAAGGAAAGGAATGACTCAGGGAAGGAGGGAGGGAAGAAGGAAGGAAGGAAAAGAAAGGAGGGAGGGAAGGAAGGCAAAGAAGGAAGGATGTAAGGAAAAAAGGAAAGGAAGGGAGGAAAGAAAGAAAGAAAGAGGAAAGGAAAGAGGGAGGGAGGGAAGAAGGAAGGAAAGGAAAGAGTGGAAGGAGGAAGGAAAAACGAAAGGGAGGAAAGGAAAAGAAAGGAGGAAGGAAGGAAGGAAAGGGAGGGGTGGCGGGATGGAAGGAAGGAAGGAAGAAAAAGAAAGAACCCCCTTTAGCCGTGGTCCCATTAGGGTGCAAGCAGGGTGACCAGGCACATCTTCTTTTTCCAGGACATGTCCTCCATTTCAGTCTTCAGGAGGGATTTCAGAATGTCTTCCATTTTAACCCAGGCATGTCCTTTTTTTCCAGGACATGTCCTAAATTTCAGCCTTCAGTCCAGGAGAGATTTCAAAATATCCTCCTCCTTTTCCAGAACATGCCCTACATTTAAGTTTTCAGGAGGGATTTTTAAAACGTCTTCCATTTTGACCCAGGCATGGCCTCCTTTTCCAGGGAATGTCCTACATTTCATCCCAGAATAACGTCGATCGCGCAACAGGCTTTCAGATGAAGTCACGCAGATCCCGTCATTATCCCGCCATTAACCTGTCAGGCCTGTGATCTTCCTAATGGAGTCCATCCATCTGGCATGTGGTCTTTCCTCTTTCTACTGTCCTCTACCTTTCCCAGCGTTATTGTCGTTTCTCATGATGTGGCCAAAGTAAGACAGCCTCAGTTTAGCCGTCTTCTAGAGAGAATTCAACTTGATTTATTCTAGGATCCAATTGTTTGTCTTTTTGGCCATCCACAGTATCCTCCAGCACCACATCTCAAATGAATTAAATTTCTTCCTATTTGCTTTCTTCCCTTTCCAGATTTCACATCTGTACACAGTGACAGGAAATACAATGGCTTGGACAATTCTAACTTTAGTATTCAGCTGCATATCTTTACTCTTTAGGATTTTGTCTACCGTATATACCCAACTATAAGTCAACTTCACGTATAAATCAAGGACAAGTTTTGGGACCAAAAATAAGGATTTTTACATGACCCGTGGATAAGTCGAGGGTAAACTTCAGAGGCATGAACAAAGGATTTAAAGGATGAAGCAACAGAAAACAATGCCAAAAAACTTACAAAATTCCAGCAGGCAGGTCTGTGCTCATACTAAAGGCTGGATGGATGAGGGAATAGAGCAGGTCAGTGGTTCCAGGAGAGATTATGCTCTTGCCTTTCGCCAAGTGATGATTTCTTTTTTAAATAAGAGTCAAAGTACAATACAGTTGAGCCCCGCCTTACGCGATCTGACCCGGACCCCCTGCGTAAGGCGATTTTCACCTATGGCTTGAGCCCCATTAAAATGAATGGGTCTCATGTGCGCGGCGGTGCACGCGCGCCCCATTCATTCAAATGGGATGCGCGGCCCCTGCGCCCTGCATGTTCCCCGTGTGCTCAAGTCCGCATATAGCATGCCTGCATATAACGTGGGTGCACTGTACTTATATTGACCCATGAATAAGTCAACCTAGTTTTTGGGGTCATTTTTTTTTACTAAAATTTTTAGACTTATACAGTGCACCTGCTTCATACACGGGCGCACTATACGCAGATTTGAGCATATGCTGAAATCTGTGTAAAGCCGTGCGGGGCGTAAGGGGCGGCGCGTCCCATTGGAATAAACGGGGTGCGCACGCCCATGGCCTGCGTGCGCTGCCGCATGCACGAGCCCCATTCAGTCCAATGGGGCTTGAGCATGCGTGGAATTCGGCTTACGCAGGGGGTCTGGAATGGATCTCCTGCATAAGCCGAGGGTGCGCTGTATATATAGTAGTGCTTTCATAGCTGCCCTTCCCATTTCTAGTCTTTTGATTTCTGACTGCAGGCTCTGTTCTGATTAATGTTTGATCCAAGGTATGGGAAATCTTTATTTTGATTTCTTTGATATCTAAATCCTCTGAGTGCTTCTTAAAACTACTCTACAGATGGTACCTTACCCCTCTCTGTACAACTGGCTAGATTTTCTAAGCAGTTAACTGCAAAATATTGGAGACATTGTAATTGCAAGGAAACATATATGTCCATAGGTGGTTGCATTGTGATAAAGTTACACAAATTGGGTTAAATGTACTATTGGTTATTTCTGAGATCGCTCAGCAAGAGCTATCTTCCTGACCTGATATTTTATTACTCACAGTTTTTCTGGGAGAAAACAAGGCCTTGAAACATAAATCAGATTTATTTTCTCCTGGCCATCACTACTACTGAAATAGCCAAGAACTGGAAAAGAGGCAGCTTGACTATGGATAATTGGTGACACACATTATGGGACAGTTTACTAATGGAAAAATTGTCAGACAGGATAAATAATCTCCGCTGTACCCCTTTTGAAGAAGAATAGCATCCATTTCTAAAGTACATTAACAATCATTCCTGTCAACCGAAACCACAAGACTGGTATTTAAATCTCTGGAAAAATATTATTAAAGAAGGTTAATAATAATAATGACTTATATGTATATGGCTATGTTGCTCCCTCCTAGGAGTTATCCAATGAAGCTGAATAGTGTGAGGTGCAGAATGGCAGTACAATGGCGCATTACAAACCACCGGATTGCGGCGGTCTGCTGCCGCCGCCGCTTTCACCATCTGGGAGCCACAGTCTTTAAACGGCGCAGCTCCCGGATGCTGCCGAGAAGGAGCGTGGAAATCGCGCTCCTTCTCAGGCCCCGGAAGAGGCGCTGCAAAGCGCAAGGGGCGCATTTGCAGCGTCATTTCCGGGGAGACACGTGCAGATGCAACGCGTCCAGCACGTAAAGATGGCGTCGCCCGTGTGTATAGGGTGCCGCCATCTTTACGCCCCCATCACGTGCTAGGGGTGAGGCCTAGCACGTGATGGGGGCATATTAAAGGCCTGTTTATAACGCGCCAATGTTAGCATTTTAATATGTTTTTAAAGTCTTAATACTGATTTTAATTTGTATTTTAAACTTGTTTTTTCAATCAAAGGCCTGTTCTAGACGGGCCTTTAATATGCCCCCGTCACATGCTAGGGGTTGGCCGAGGACCTAGTGCCCATACCGGCCTCACCCCTAGCATGTGATGGGGGCAAAAAAATGGCGGCACCTTATACACATGGACGCCACCATTTTTACGTGCCGGACTCTTTTTACGTGCCAGACTGAATTACTGCTTGGCCATGAAAACCAACTGGATGACCTTGGGCAAGTTATATTTACTCACCCTCAGAGAGGGACAAAGACAAACCCCCTCTGAACAAATATTGCACAAGAAAACACCATGATAGAGTCACTTTAGGGTTGCTATAAGTCAGAAATAGCTTAAAGGCATACAACAACAGCAAGTATGCCTGGGCATACTTTACCAAAATGGTATAGTGGTTTGAGTTTTAGACTAGAACTCCTGGGGACCAGGAAGCCATGGAAACCAAGGTGCTTATTGCACACACATTTAACCAGACTGCACCCTAACGGGATGTAGCCAGGATGCAGGTGGGAATTATTGTCAGGGATGATGGGAGTTGTAGCTCTTCACCTCTGGCTCGAACTCACCACCTGGTTGTGCACCGCGCTGACCAGTTTTGGCCAGTGGTTATAGCTTAGCAGAGTTACAGAGAATAGGCTGAAGACCCAGACAAATTCTCCAAGCCTTCTCACTCTTGCTTCCACAGAAGTCTTCACCCTTCTTCAGGATCCAGCTGGTTCTTGTAGCTTCACCCAAGACACCAGACAACTCAGTAGTCTTATATAAAAGATCTACTTTATTCTACTATATACAGCTCCAAACTATCCAACACAACAATACTCAACTCCTCACTCTATCCACCACTACTACAACCCACAAAATACATTGGAATTCATAGTCATTATTATAGTCAATGCATGGTACCACCCACTGTTGTCTGTTTCCACCCAGTAGGCGTGTACACCATTCTCATTGGTTCTCTTGGTTCATCCCACAATTAGCAATTTCATCATCTCAGCCTTGACCACTTAACAATTGTCAGGTGTGTCCAATTATCTACTTGCATCTCTGTCCTTGGCATTCAGGACTTCTTAATTGTATTACCATTTGCACCTGTGTGGTTCTCAATTGGCTTCTGCTGAGTCACCCTGACTCTCACATACATGTTTTATTTCATTTACTGTATATCCCATGTTGCTTTTTCTTGACAATTATCACATGTAATTCACCACCAATTCCACCAGCCAAGTACAGGCCAGCTGCAGCCTGGCTCCCAGACGCACTTTCGAGACTGCTTTTCCAAGTCAAGAGCTTTCTGATTTGGAAAAGCAGCCTACAAAACGCACCTGGGAGCTGAAATGCAGCCAGACTGTACTCGGCTGGTGGAATCGGTGATGAATTACATGTGATAATTCCCTCCTGTGTCCTGGCTCCATCCCGTTAGGGTGCAGTCAGGTTAAATGTGTGTGTGTTAAGCACCTGAGTGGCCTTGGGTAAATTATACTCACTCAACCTTAGAAGAAAGCAGTGGCAAACCTCCACTGAATAAATCTTGCCAAGAAATCCCTAAGATAAGGTTGCTATAAATCAGAGCCAATTTGAAGGTAAATAACAGCAGTGTGTGTAAATACAGTCTAAGGGTAAGATGCAGAGTTTGCTTTCCCCTCACTGTACTTTCAATTGCCTGCCCGTTTGTACTATTTTTATACATAATGCTCCAATACTGCTTCTCATACATCTGAGGAAGCAAGATATGCATCCACAAACTTCACATGTGAGAGAATACAGCCCTTGGGATGAGGGGCAGGGACATGCAGCACAGTGCACAGGTCTTATGTAGATATTGCATCCCTGTTATACTTCATCTTATATTTGTTACCTGTTTGTAGTTTAATCAAAAACCTCATATAGTATCTGTTGCACTGGTATCTATGACAAAAAGTAAGAAGAAAAGATGAGGTCAAACATTAAGTTACTGAATGCCCTGTCTAGATCATTAAAATAGCTTTTGTTCCTTCCAGAATACAGTATTTTCTATTCCTTTGTTTGTTTGTTCTTTGCCCTGGTTCTTCCAATTTTCATTGTTTTAACAATGCAGATAGCAGAGTGCTTATTTATCCACTTTGACATATACTGCTATATTGATTTCTTGCTCAGACTTCATCTGTGATGGACATTTTATATATTGTCTACATTTTTTACTTGTTTATATACAAACCAGCAGTAAAGGGATGAAAAGGAATGAGCATAAGAAAGTGTTAAGATGAAAAGTCGAAAGGGGTGCTACCTTCTTGGATTAATAGCATCTGACAACATTTGCTGGAACAGGATTCCTATCCTATTTCTTGAAAATGCTGTCAAACTTTCTTATTGTCTGTTTGCTAACTAGAAAACCAGACTGTTGAACAATGTTACAAGTACATCCAACATAATATACTGAAAAGCCACTTTTATCACACTGACTTTTTTGAGTTGAAGTAAAGCCTAGGACTCCATTCCTGTTGTTGTCAGCTCACATTGCTCCCAAACAATTTTTAGTAACACCTGTAATTTTCCATTGTACAGTCTAATTATTTTTATGAATTTTAAGACATTTATACCTTGCCTTATCACTGGGTAGTTGTATTAAGCAGATTATATGTCAACAATTTAACAATTAAAATTTAGAACATAATGCAAAATTCAAAAACAGGGGCAGAAAACGCAACAGCAATCCAAATATTTAAAAGTAATATATACAGCTAAGTCAGCAAAGTAAAATTAAACGCTGGAACTCCTGCTGCAAAGGGCTCACAAACTTCCAAAAAGGTATTTATGAAAAGAGATGGGTCTCTATTGAAAAGGAGATCCAGAACCCGAGTAGATTTATTCTCCAACCTCGTGTTCACAAAATGTTTTGGATTCTAACATCCAGCTTCCTTGACCATTAATAATGCTGGTTCAGTATGACAGATTTTTAATCCAAACCATACAGAAGTGACTAGAATGAGGAAGGCTGGCCTTCCAGTACTCAAACTATCCAATGTGCCTCCCTTATATGGACCCTTTCAACAGTGCTACAGCACATGGTGTATTCTCTAGATAATCTGTGAAAAGCTGGCTATCTGGAACCATCATGTGAGTTACTGTTGAAAGCAGGGTACTGCTCTAGATCAGTGGTTCTTAACCTTTGGCTCTCCAGATGTTATGGAGCTTCCAGAATCGGCTATGGCCCTTTACAGATGGCCCGAAAAGGGTGCTCTGCCGGCGCCTCCGCTTGCTCTGCAAGGGAGCCGCAGCTTCCATACCGCGGGGCTCCCTTGCGGAGCAAAAAGAAGCCACTAAAAGTGCCTTCTTTTTGTGCTGCGGAAATGATGCCGCAAGGCGCCAATGGCGTACTCACGGCACCATTTCTGTCATGCAATGTGCGGACACTAGGTGTCCACGATGTCAAAATGGTGGCACCCATGTAGAATGGGCGCTGCCATTTTGTACGTGCTCAGCGCGTACTAAGGTTAGGGTTGTCCAGAAAGCACGTACTAGAGTGCCCGTCTGTAACAGGCCCAGGTTAACTGTCCTTTCTGGTAGCTGAAGATTAAATATTTGGAAGGGTGAAGTTGAGAAGCACTTGTCCATGTCATTACTCGGAACAGCAGCACTCTTAAGTTCAATGTATTTGTATTTTGGTATTTCGCTGCTACATACTAAGGGAAACAGCCTAACTGATTCCCAGTATCAGATCAGATTCTTTTACTAAAGGAGTACCTAGGAGGACATCTGTGTTCCAAGTTACCAAAAAATGTCATGATATTGAGCAACATTTCCTCACACTTCTGAGGAAGGGAAAGGATGGGTGTAGTCAGGCATGCACTCTAGATTTTACAAACATTGATTTTAATACATTTAAGGAAATTGTACAATCCCACAAAAATAAGAGAAGACAGTTCAAGATGTATGTAAGTTAAGTAAGGCCTGTTCCAGACTGCCAAAATAAAGCTGCTTCGAGTCTCTTTGGAGGTATGCGATTTAAATGATGCATGGGTCCTAAGAGTCCGGAGGTTGTGCCAAAACCACACTCCATTCCTAAGCACTGGAGTGCAGCTTTGGTGCAGCTTCCGGATTCTTAGGATGCATGCATCATTTAAACAGCATACCTCCAAAGAGACCCGAAGCAGCTTTATTTTGGCAGTCTGTAACAGGCCAAAGAGACTGAAAGCACAGTCACAAACATTTCCTTTGAGGGAGCAGGAGAACAAGCATCCAAGGTGGCTATACAAGGAACTTTCTAATCAGGTCAGATTTAAAAGGGCAATGGAAGGAGGAGCACATTATAGATGTATGACTGGAAATGAAAAGCCAAAGTTATGCTCAGGGTGACCTTAGGCATGCAAAAACAAAATTTTTTTTTTTTAAAAAAGAAGAAAATAAAAATGGCTTCTGTGTTCAAAGCATAATAAAGAATAAATCTCAGGTTCAGCTTCAACATACTGTTGGACTCATATCCCTGAACTTGGAGGCCCAGGTTTCAGTGGTAACCAGGAGCGTGTTTGCATAGTTAAATCTATCTGTTCCTATTTCTTGAGAAGCCAGATTGACCATGGTAATACATGCTTTGATTGTATCATACAGTGGTACCTCGGGATACGAATTACCCAGCTTACGAATTTTTCGGGATACGAAAAAATCCCATAGGGATTTATTGTTTCGGCTTACGAAGGTCTTTTCGGGTTACGAAAAAACCCCGGCGCTGTTTTAAATGGAGCCGCGGCAGAGCCGCGGCTTTTTCTCCATTAGCGCCTATGGCAATTCGGGTTACAAAGGTTTTTCGGGTTACGAAATTAGCCGCGGAACGAATTAATTTCGTAACCCGAGGTACCACTGTAGTTGGATTATTGTAACACATCCTATGGACTTTATCGCATGATGAAGATCAGGGGGGGTTAAACAGTGATTATCCTGTGAAAATTGCACAATCGTAATTAACATTTTCATATACACAAGATTAAAGAGCCATTATCCAGTGAATAAACAGGCAATAAACAGCAACAAATCATTCACGGAATTTTCCTGTGAATGATTTGTTGCTGTTTATTGCCTGTTTATTCCCTGGATAATGGCACTTTAATTGCGACGTTGTGGGAAAATATTGATCACGATTCAGCAATTTTCACGGGATAATTGCTGTTTAAACCCCCGATTTTCCCCGTATGATGAAGTCCTATGTGTGATAATGTCCTATGTCTTTGAAAATAGTGCAGAAACTTCAGTGAGTTCAAAAGAAATATCATATCTCCCATACAAACATGCCAGAGTTCTACGATCTGCAGGGGAAGGCTTTATCTCCTAACACCATCACAGGCTCACTTGTGGGGACCCAAGAAAGAAAGACTTCTTGGTGCTTTCTCCCAACTTCTGGAATGCTCTTCCATGAAAAGCTAATCTGGCCCCCTTCCTGTTTTTTTCATTTAAGCAGGCAAAAGCATGGCCAGATCCGGCTTCTCAAGAAATAGGAACAGCTAGCACACTAGTTTTAACTATGCAAACACACTCCTGGTTATCACTGAAACCTGAGTCTCTAAGTTCAGGGATGAGTCCAGTGGGTAAGCAGGGGAGCTTCTGACTGGCATATGTATTTTGTTTTTATTTTTTAATTTTTGTGTATTTTTAAATGATTTTATATTGTTAAATGTGTTTATTTATTTTCAGCTGTTGGGATTTTAAAACCAACTGTCTGTGGAACCACCTTTATTTATTTTATTTATTTGTTTAGGTATTTATACCCCGCCCTTCAGCCCTAATGGCTCTCAGAGCGGCTTACAATTATTATTTTTAATCAGACAGTTCCCTGCCCTCAGGCTTACAATCTAAAAGACATGAAACAAAAGGAGAAGGGAATGGTGGAGTCCTTGAGTCCTCCTCTGGGAGAATTGCAGCACACAATTGAAATAAATATAGTAGCTCCTTAGTATCTGTTGGGCTTTGGTTCCAGGACCCCAGCCACTGACCATAGATATCAAAATCTGTGGATGCTCAAGTCTCATTATAAACAATAGTGTAGTAAAATAGTGCCCTTATATAAAATGGGAAAAACAAAGTTTGCTTTTAGATTTTTTTTTTAAATTATGTAATTTCAAGCTGTGGATGGTTGAATCCTTGGATACAGAAGACCAACTGTAAATAAATAAATAAATATTAAAAATCCAGCACCAATACTGCTGAAAGGCTGGTTATAGGGAGACCACTGCTGAAATAGATCCACTGGCTACCAGTTAATTTCTGGGCACAATTCAAAGTACTGGTTTTGACCAATAACTCTCTATACCACTTAGGTCTAGACTCCCTGCCAGCCTGTATCTCCCAATATGAGTCTGTCTGAGTCTTAACAATCTTTCAGAGAGGGCTTGCTTTCCATCCCACCATCCTTCCAGGCTCAGCCAGTGAGGACATATGATAGGTAGAGTCTTCTCAGTGGCTATTTGTAGGCTTTGGAACTCCTTCCCAAAGGAGATTTGATCTGCTATCATTTATTATTAGGCAGACCATCCTATGTAAACATGCTTTTTGCCTTAACTGACCAGGGTAGAGTGATATACAATGAGGTATGCTGTTTTTAACATGTAGTGTGTACTTTAATTATTTGGATGTTAAAGTCTTAAAACTACTGTCTCCATGGTGTATGGTGTAATGCTTTTTTAACGTTCGTACTCCATATTGTTTTTGATGTTTTGTTTTAATTTTATTGCAAGCTGCTTTGAGTCCCATTTGAGACAAAAGTGGGATATAAAAATACTATAAATCCAATGAATGGGAGATCCATTGTATGGTGCTGTATGGAAGAATGTTACCAGGAAATAAAAAGAGAGAGGAACTACCCTATTTCAAATCAGACATCTTGCACAGGAAAAATGTACTCTACCTGGCAAAACCAGATCAAATGAGAAAGGGAAATGGTTGCTGCCTGTTGATAAGAGGAGCACCTAGTGACTCAGCATTAGTTCAAGTCTTCAGAACCTGATGATTTGCATCCTAAGGTAGGCAAAAAAAGCTTGGAGATGTTATCTCAGAGCCTATTGATCCTTTTTTAAAACCCTTGAAGAAGATATGGATAGCTCAAGAACAGGTAACTCTTGCTAGACAAACAGACTTATATGCAGAGCTAAGCACAAATAGCTCTGAGTAGACGTCACTGAGCAGAATGAGACTTTGTTCTGGATAACAAAGTATAGGATGTCTCTCCTAGGCTGCAGGCCTATACACACGCAACTGGCAGCAAGTCCCATTGAACTCAAGGAAATACTGAGTAAATGCAAACAGGATTGCACTGTAATTCTATTAAACCAACAAGAAAACATTTTGACAAAAGCAAGATTAGGCTTTAGCAAGGATTTTGTTTTGTTTTTAACACAATCCAAGAAGCTTTGTCAGGATAGTCATGCTCTGTTAAAACCGTGTGATCTCTGTCCAACTCCCTCAGGTTATATTAACTTTAGAGACCAGAGAATTCAAACTTTACTGTTTTGTGTTTTGATTTCCTGGACCAAGAATCTGAAGAGGTTAATTTTGTTGCAGTCGAGCGTGATCTCCCATTTGTGAAAGACAGAGATGATTAACTGCTGTTACAAATTGAACTGTGTTCAAGATATTATGTACTGGTAAATAACATTAGCCATTTGTAGCCATTTATAATCCTTTCCTTTGTCTTTTTGTTTGGCCTGCTGTAATCTTGCATCTATACATCTAACATTAAATATATTACTTCAGTTAATAATATTTGGGGGGAACTTGGTTGGTGAAAGTGACAAGGCCAATGTAGAACAGGGAAAGAACTGCCTTGGCACAGACTATGCCTTTAATCAAAGCTTTGTGTGCAGAAATCAGCTGAAGGCTCTAATACAATGGAATAAACACATTTGCCTGCCAATGTCTGTATTATCAAGCTGATGTTAAAGAAAGAAGAGCAAAATCTATTCTAAAATTGGCAACCCATCAAGCACTGAAAAAAGCAAGATGGAAGGTGTCAATTCAACTAGAAAACACACCGAGCAGGTTACTTGAGGAAATCACATTGGCGGGTTACAGACCGCCCGTTTGGGGCGGGCTGCACCCACCCCTTTCCCCGCTGTATCGGGGCCTCAGTGTCCAGAGCGGCAGCCGCTGAGGCCCCAATCTGCCGCTTTTCAGGCTGCGGGGAAGTGGCAAAAGGCCCCTTCCCCACAGCCTGGAAAGGGGTGTCCTTGGGGCTTCAAGCCCCAAGGACACCCCGTGGCGGCAGGGAGGAGGAGAAAGGGGCCGCTTGGCCCCTTTCTCCTTTGGTCCACTGGGCACAGCCATGTGAAGGCTGCGCCCAGCGGACCAAACCAGGAAGGAGCTCCGAAATGGAGCTCCTTCCTGCTCCGCACTAAGGGTGCACTAAGCGCCCTGGCGCAGAGTGAGGACGTCACGTCCGCTCTGCCCCCTATAGAGGCAGCACAGTCATGACATCCTCATGGCGGTGGCCGTGTGGAATGGTTGCCACCATTTTGTGCGCGCAGAGTGCACACTAGGGTTAGGGGGTGCGGAAGCACCTCCCCTTTCTAACCCTAGTACGCGCTCTGCGCATACTTTCCTGCCCGTTTATAACGGGCCATAGATTCTCATGCATAAGCATTTCATTTAAAAAAAACAAACTGAGAGAACAGCTCTTTTCAGAGGTGTCTCTTCTAGAGAAAGTTAAGTGTAAGATTTGGTTTTTATGATGGATGAGAGTAGTGTCACTGTGCCTTGTGGACAAAAGCATTTCATACAGTCTTCATAACTAATCCCTTCACTGGAGCCAGGGGAAGTGCTGAACACTGCCTAAAACTATTGTGGTTTTAGTGCTGGGAAAATGTCACAGTTCCTATTTATCCAGATATTTTGGATGTCCCCCAGGCTATTTGGATAAAAGTAGGGATGGACTGGGTTTCAGTTGTTAAGATCAGAACCACATTTGTTCAGTCTTTGAAATGTTGGTCTTGGCCACCGTTAACAAAAGGCTGCTTTGTAGTCCCATTTTGTGGGAGGCTTGCAACCATTTTGAGAAATGACACAGGTTGTGTTTTTCCCATCTTTTAATAGCCACAATGTTGTTGTAAGCTCCTGTTAAAGGTATAGGAGCATGGGAATGGCAACTTCTCAGCTGGCTACTATCTGGGATTTTCATCAAAGCTCAGAAAAGTTGCACTGGAGTTGTCCAAAAAGGTTATTTTTCCAAACTCTACATTTTAACAGCAACTCGCTCTGTAGATGCTTTTTCAGAAATGCTATTCCACAGTGGCCTTGTCACTTTTACCAAAACCACTCTGATGCCCTGGCATATCCACAATTACCATACACTCCAAGCTAAATATATTTGGCAGATGGAGCACCATGCTGTGAAAAGC
The DNA here is from genome assembly GCF_019175285.1 of Sceloporus undulatus. Lineage (NCBI taxonomy): Eukaryota > Metazoa > Chordata > Lepidosauria > Squamata > Phrynosomatidae > Sceloporus > Sceloporus undulatus. The sequence goes on along the minus strand of NC_056523.1, from coordinate 302,266,332 downwards.
TTCATGCACGTAAATCTCAGGATCTTTTAGCAGCACAAGATAAGGTGCCATTGTGCTGTTCTCTTGGTAATCCCAAAGTCAAAGATTAGCAGCTTTATCCACAGGAACTCTTCTGGAATGAAAACAACAACTGCGAACCTGCTGTAGGAGTGAACAATTATTTTTCATTTTGGTTACTTAAAATATACAGCAACATCCCCATCTCAACAATACTCATACTTTTCCATTTATTTTTTTCCTTTCATCTTTGTGTATGTTATTAAGATAACTAGTGACAAAGGGAGGCAAGAGCTCCATTATAGGGCTAATCCTGCCACTGGGCAGAAAGAAGTAGCTATCCCAAGTTGCAGGTTCATGATCGGGCAGGAAACTGCCAGAATATTTCTGGAGGAAAAAGGTCCCAATGACTATGTTGGAATGGATCAGGAGGCCATATTGTGAATAATGGATTCAGCTTTATGATAAGAGAGGCACTTCTCTCTCAAGCCTTGCCTTTTCTTGATGTTAAGAGAGTGTGACTTGCCCAAGGTCACCCAGTGGGTTTCCATGGTTAAGTAGCTATTCAAATTCTGTTCTCTAGAGCGGTAGACAAACACTCAAACCACTACACCAAGCTATCTGTCTGAGGAACGTAAAGGTATGTCACTGTAAGTTGGAAATGAAGACACACAACTACAGCTTCATGGGCAGTTTGCTGACCAGGATGAGAGCTCTTGTACATATAATTTTTCTAAAGGTTACACAGTCATGTACATTGCACATGTGTCAGGGTGACTTTCCACTCAGTGAAATCTTTGAGACTTTGGTCAAATGTTTAACCCCACAGGCCTCCCATAGTTTTTGTATCAACTTGGAAGTAAAAGAACTTCCCAAATCTGAGATGATCTCACTAGGAAATCCTAGTCTATAAAAAATGTCCATCAAAGCGTTGGCCACTGTTGGGGTCTCCATATTTCTCAGAGCCACTGCCTCTGGATATCTTGTAGCATAGTTTATCAGCGTCAGAATGTATCTCTTTCCTATGAGTTGCCTGTGGTAATGGACCCACAATGTCTATGCCTATCCGGTAGAAAGGCTGTGAAATTATCGGTAACGGGCAAAGCTTTGCTTTGGTCTTATCATTGGCCTTGCCGATTCTTTGACAATTATCACAAGATTTAATATACTGGATAATATCTTGTTCCATCCTTGGCCAGTAGAAATTTAAGGATATCCTCTGGGTAGTCTTTTTTATTCCTAAATGACCCCCAAATGAATTAGCATGGGCCATTTCTAATATCTGGTGTCTATACTTTCGAGTGACCACTAACTGCTTGTGGACTTCCCTCTGTGTGTTATATTTACACTTCAGGACTTCCCTATATAAGTTGTCTTTTATGACTCTAAATCTGTGAGGTGTTCCTCACTCAAATCTATATCACTTTTGTCCTCGGCCACAACAAACAAAGGTTTCAAACTTTCATCCCTTCATTGTTCTTGACTAAATTCAGGGTTAGCTTTGATTTGACTCTGCTCAGATCCCTCCTTGCTTGAGGCATTTGTCTCTTTAACTTCATCTGGAAGAACCACTGCCTGATCTTGGTTTTCTTCCGACTGTGGATTGACTTCCTCTGAAGAATTTTCTTTTTCTTGTTGTCTCGTGACTACCCCTGTAAACCTAAAATATCGATCTAGGTCATTTCCAGTTAGGCAGGGAAATGGAATGTCATCCCATACTGCGAATTTCCACTGCAAGTTATGTCCCTTGAACGAAATATTTGCTTTGCTTACTGATGCCTTAAAGGCAGGACCCTCTAACCCCTTCAAGATCATTGCTTCTTCTGGGCACCAATCTTGAGATTGTACTAAGTGTGACTTAACTATACACACCTCAGCCCCTGAGTTACGAAAACCCTACACCCAGTTCTTATTTATTTGTATCAATTCTCTATGTTCCTCTGGTTCTAACTCTTGAGGTAAATTTGTTACAAATAAGCAGGGTTTTGGAGACATATTCCTACTGTTACAACTGTCATTTCTATGGCAACTGCCGCCTCAGGTTGATCTCTGTGGCAACATTCCTTTATGTCAGGCCCAACTGATTTTATACAATAAGCTGATTTTATTTTGGATCTGGAGTCTTCATTGAATATTGCTGGACAATTATATCTTAGGCGACCTAATTTTCCACATTCATAACATTTTTTTGAATTGAAGCTGGACGATTCCTTCAACCAACTGTCTTTTTTATAAGCCTCAGGGTCATTTACTCTCATTGCTCCCCTTTTCCTCTCATCTTCAGGGGTTTTCTTTTGCTGCCAGGGTTGAAATTTTTTTCCCTGGTTATTTCTCTCTTTTGAGGCATGCCAATTTTTGGGATTTCTTTGTTCATTTTCTGCCAATTTTCCCTCTGTCCTTGGTAATTTTCTATCATCCCATCTGATTAAGGCCAATGTATCTATTATCTTGGCCGCCTCAGATATGGTTTTAGGTTGTTGGTCCTGACCCAACCACCTATATTCTTGGGGAATGACATTATAGAACTGTTCCAAGCCTATCAGACTTTGTAAATCATCTTTGGTCGTTATTTTAGATCCCTCAATCCAACTTTTTAACAAATAATCCAATCTACATCCTACTTGGGTATATGTTTCATCGCCTTTTCTCTTACTCACACGAAACTCTCTTCTATGGTGTTCGGGAGTTAGTCCAAATCTCTATTTTACCATATCTTTGAACAGATTGTAATTTTGGGCTTCATCTGCCCTCATTTCAGCATATATTTCTGTCAGACCACCACTAATTTGTGACCTCACATAGCTCATCCTTTCTTCTTCTGTTATGTTTAATTCTTCACAAGTTCTCTCAAAGTTAATGAAGAAAGACTCAATATTATCTCCTTTATAATATCATGGAAACTGTTTCATGTCAATTTGAGGTATTCTGTTTACCTCAGCCATCATCCTAGTTTGAGGGATTCCCTGTTCTAAACTCCTCATCTGAAACTGATGATCCATCTCAGCTTATCTTGCCCTAAGTCTTTCTAACTCAATCTCTTTTCCCCTTTCAATTTCCTTTTCCCTCAAAACCCTCTCATTTTCTATCCTGTCCTTTTCTTTTTCTTTTTCAATTTTGGCCATTTCAATTTTTTCTTTTATTTTCCAAATCTCTACACTCTCCTGAGGTTCAGAGATTACGGTGTCAACACTAGCCATCATTTCTTCTCCGACTTCCTCCTCCACTATTTCTGGCCCTGCTGGAGGTTTAACTTTTTAGGAGGCATTGTTGATAGTATTTCCTTACAATTACCTCTAACGTTTACGTCAGGAAATACTCTTATTTTACTCTGTCTCAATTGAGTCAAAAGAATCCACCTGGATTTAAAGTCAGACTAGTGATTCCCTACGTTACCACAAATTTTTACCTTAAGCATCATGTCTATTTGACCGGGTCTCAACTATGTATAGAGGCTCCACTTGACCCTCAACTCAAATTAGTGATTCCTTACACTTACCACTGACATTTACCTCAGGAATCACAATGTGTGCTTTTTCCTTCCTACTAGTCTCCTACCGCTACCAGTACGTTTACCTCAGTGACTAGTCTTATCTAGGGTTGTCAGTTTTCAAGTGATCTCATACAAATTACCCTTTTTGTTTTTACCTCAGAGATCACTCCTCTGAATCTAACATCTAGATTTTAAACTGTAGGTTTTCTTTTCTTTCAGTTTAAACCTACTACCGGGTATCTGGTATTTCCACTCAGACCACTTAATTTCAGCACACCTTCGGCTACCGGATTTTTCAGATCCCGGCGCTGCACACCAAATTATGTAACGTTTCTCCCACCACCTCACAATTCTTTCCTTCTTTGTGACCCAACACCCCTGTGGGTTTTTAAAGGTCAGTAGCGTGGATGGATGGTAAATCACAGGCCAAGTGGATAGTTAAACAAGAATAAAAGTTTATTTTAACACAGAATAGGCAAAGGTAACTTTGACATGAAGTTGTTACTATGTCTTCTTTTGTTACATATATAGAAGGCTGGTTTTAACTTTCCAATAATAACTCAGCCGCATAGGCTATACTATCACTCCAGAAATTATGTAACCCAAACCCCTCTTCCTGAGTCTGGCTACACTGAGTCTCTCCTCTCTAGACTCTCCAGAACTAATACTGTCCCTCTCTGGACCCAACAGACCCCTCCTTGGTCTATTATCCAAATACTGTTCCCTCAGTCTCTAATCCTAACCATCTCCCCCACTGAACTCCAGCTTCATCCCTCAGGATTCCAAACCCTAACTGACTCAACCCAACTGCCAAGCAGAATCTTCAAACTTCTCAGCCAGCACCTGATTGGCTTAGGGTCTCTGGCTTCTGATTGGCTGGTTTGTAAGTCAGTTCATCACACCCCTTCAGCCTGAATTTTCTGAACGTGGGGTATTCCCCATTTCTTTTAGAAAAACCAGGGACAAACTAATGTGAAGGTGGCCCTGGTCATGATCAGGTCAAGTTCAGGGGGAGGGATAAAGGTCAGAGGGTGGGCAGTGGGCAGGGGGGAACACTTTGCAAGTGGCTTTAAAAAAAATTCTGACACTTTATGCCAATCCGTTTGAACTAGTGGGGGATTTTCCCCAGCAGAAGAGGTTCTGCTCTGGGCTGGGCTTTTGCCTAACTGCCTCCTTCACCCCCTGACAGACAAGCCCCTTCCTTCCTTCCCTTGAAGAGCCCCAGCAACCTCAGGGAACACGTTTTGGGGTTAACTCTGGGCATAGATCCCAGGGAGGATGTTTTGAGGTTAACCCTGGGCATAGATCCCAAGGAGCACATTTTGGGGTTAACCCTGGTCATAGACTCCCAGGGAGGACTTTTTAGGGTTAACCCTGGGCATAGGCCCGCCTCAGGAAGCATGTTTTGAGGTTAACCCTGGGCATAGAGTTGGAAGGAGGACCTCAATGGAGGACATTTTGGAATTCCTCTTTGGCATAAAGCTGGAATGGTCACCCCACCCTCATAGAAAGGCTTTTTTTTTTTTTTGGCTAAATTCACAGTTTGACAGAATATGCAAACATTGCCACTAGATTTTAAAGGAGGGGGAAGCACTCCTGCCGTTGCTGCTGGATTTTTTTTTTTAAAGACACTAATGGCACTATTTTTGAAAGGCACTACAAGCAAAGGTGCCCCAGTGACCAAGGCTCCCCGTGTCTCTCTCTTTTCTTATGTGCCAAAATGACAGAATATGCAAATGTTGCCACCAGATTTAAAAAAAAAAAAAGAGGGGGGAAAGCATCCATGCCATTGGTGAATGGCTGCATGACACGTCACCATTGAAGAGTGATTTAGAAATCATTTGATTGACAACAAGGAGGCTCCATTTTAAAGCACTACTTTTTGAAATGTGAACGTCAGTGGGGCAAATTGCACCGAGGGGCTTTGATCGGGGTAAAGGTAGTGGGAGCTTCTTTCCAGGGAGGTTTGGTACTGGCTTAGCGAATCTGGACCAGATCTACTGGGGCAAATGAAGTAGTGGGAATGGGGTCAGAGTTTTCTTCCCTCTGTTCTAACCAGGGATCATTTGATGATGCCGCATGGTGTGAAATTAAGAATTGTACTTCTTCATATAACACATAGCTAAACTATGGAAATGCCACAAGATATGATGATAGCCATCAATTAAGCTGATTTTAAAATTAAGTGAGAAAAATGAATGAGGTTATGTTTGTTCATCCAGTCAGTAGGGGTTTGTGGTCCAAACTATCAGGGGGGTGGGTGACAGTGGTCAGCAGTGAGGTGTGCTACTTCCCTTTGGAGGGGGTTGAGGACCTTTCTCTCTGCCCCACTTTCCCTCTGGTTCCTCCTCCCAATCTGTTTGTCTCCTTTCTGCCATTGTATTGGGATGGGCTGTTTGCTGTATCTTCCTTTTTCTTTGAGGGTGGAGATCTTTTGTATTTTAGAAAACTGTGCTTGCATCCTGTATTTGCTATCTCCTTTGGGGAAGGGGATAGCGAAAGCAGGATATTGGGTTACCCAAAGTGAAACTTTCACAGCAGCAGCAGCAACAACAACAACAACAACAACAACAAATGCTACTTGAATGTGCACATAAACCTAAACTATATTAACATTCAAGTTAATGCAATTCTTTTGACTTTCTTAGAAAAAAAAATGTTTATGTTGATTTCATCATTAAAAAGAGGCATCACCTTTAAAAGGTCTTCTTCACCTTTGTCTCTATTCTGGTACCTATTAACACTATACAATTACAGCACTATAATTCCACTTCAGTTGGCATTGTTCCTTCCTATGGAATCCTGGGATTTATAGTTTGGTGAAGCACTAGAACTCTCTAGTTGGGAATTCTAAAAGCCCCTCCCTTAACTGACAATCCCAAGATTCCATACAATTTATAAGATCGGCTAAGGTTGTTTGGGCCCTTAACAGCTTTAGGTGAAATATAGGACATTTAGGTGAAATGTAGGACATTAAAAATGAGGGGCATGACCAAATAAAAGCTGGAAGCAAAATGCAAAACCATACTTCTTAGCCATGCTCAAAATAGAGGACATTGTGGAATCCCTACTCCTGGACAGGAAGGCTAAGATGGGGAACATGTCTGGGAAAAGGAGGGAAAGTCTAGTCACCCTACCAGGGGGCAAGGCATCCCCTCACTCACTCACTCACTCACTCACTCACTCACTCACTCTTTCTTTCTTTCTTCCCTCCCTCCCTCCCTCCCTCCCTCCTTTCTTTTCTTCCTCCTACACTTTCTCCCTTCTATCTTTCCTTCTTCACTTCTTCACTTCTTTGCTCCTTCCTTCCTTCCTTCCTGAGGACGAGGAGGATGGGGGAAAGAGATGCCCACTTATCACATTGTCTTCCTGCTCCACTGCCAAATTGTTCACCTTTGAGCGGCCTGGGGGTTTTTCCAGGTGGGCAGCCTTGCCGCTTGAAGGTGAACGACTCGACAGAGGAGGAGGAAGACAATGCGGTGGGTGGGCGTCCTTGTCTCTTCCCCCCATCCTCTTTTGTCTCTTTCCCCCATTGCTGGGTGGGCAGCCTTGTGAGGAAGAGGAGGACAGGAGAAAGAGAGGAGGACACCCAACCACTGCGTTGTCCTCCTCCTCTGCCGAGTCATTCGCTTTTGAGCAGCCTTGGGGTTTTGCCAGGTGGGCAGTCTTGCTGCTCAAAGGCAAAACTGCTAGGCCACTCAAAAGCGAACGACTCGCCAGAGGAGGAGGAGGATAACACGATGGTTGGGCGTCCACCTCTCTTTCTCCCATCCTCCCCCTCACTCACCAGAGGAAGGGCCCATGGCTCTCTCGTGATCTCTAGCTCTCTTGCTGTCTACTCTCTCGCTCTTTCTCTGCCCCCCCCCCCCGGCTGCCTCTGCTGCTTGTCTGCCAAAGGCTCCTCCCTCTGGCCCTGCCTGGCCAATGGGGTGAGAGCAGCTGTGAGCCTGCCCCCAGCAAAAGCTCCCCTGAGAAGCAGAGACCAACCCTGGGGGAAGAATCCATCGCGCCCATCCTCCAAAGCTCTGTGCGATCAGGCAAGGACTTTGGGAGCAAGGATACCCCCCTCCTCCTGCCAATGGGGCCCCAGGCCTCCAGAAATCCTTTGGCGGGCCGCATCTGGCCCCCAGGCCGCATCTTCTGCAGCCCTGTTCTAACTGCTCAGTGTCTAAAAGGTCTGCTCCGTATCTCAAGGTCTAAAAGCAACCATCAGACAGGATGTGCTAGGAAGTCCCAATATATTAGAGCATTTTTTATAATGGCTGGCTTTTATTTTTTACCAGTGATTCACTTCCTAACAGCAATATATTAGAGAGGTGTTTGGGAGCCTAGAGGTTGTGCTGGCAATTATTCCACTAGAATTGCTCTCTTACAAAGTTTATGAGACTGCTGCTTCATTTGTGCTGGGCAGTCTTTAACCTTTGACAAAAGCTAGTGAATATACTGTACTTTTTAACAGTAAGTGAATCAAGTGTTCATGGAATGATAATGAGAACACTGTTATCCTAAAACACTGAGCTTTAGGTCTAAGGAATTTAGGAAATCTATGTGTTTCAGAATATGTAATTTCTGATAGATCTCGAAAGCACGTGTTTACCTTAAGGCATACGATTAACAAACCAAACTTAATAAATAATCAGTAAAACATTTCAACTTTTGAATTCCTTTTAAAATAAAGTTACATTCAAGGTGAGGCTTAAATACCACAAAGGCACCAGATCCTGTCTGATCTTGGAAGCTAAGCACAGCCAGTCCTGGTTAGTACTTGGATGGGAGACCACCAATGAATACCAGGTGCTGTAGGCTATCTTCAGGTGAAGCAACTGGCAAAACTACCTCTGAATATACCTTGCCTTAAACACCCTATGAAATTCATAGAGTTGTCATAAGTTGACAAGGGACTTGAAGGCACACAGGCACATACAGTCGGACCTTCTTATACATGGATTTTTTATACACGGATTCCAGCATACACGGTTTGAAAATGTTCCAAAAAAGTATAAATTTACCTTGATGTTCCATTTTTTATTAGGGACACCATTTTGCTATGTCATTATACTTAATGGGACTTGAGCATACACGGATTTTGTTATACACGGGGGATCTTGGAACCAAACCCCAGCGTATAACAAGGATCCACTGTATATTAAAGATAACAGTTTCGTCATAAGGTTGCCATAACTGTCTTCCTCAAAACTGGGACAAAACTGCAGTATACAGGACTGGATTGGGCGGCTTATTGAGATCGCCCCCCCCAAACCTCACATAAACTACATTTTGACATTCAGCATTGTTTTATTTCAAATTTTAGTTGCTGTAGACGTTGTTGTTGTTGTTGTTGTCTATTTATATATTGCCATCAATTTACATTCTAAGATTTTTTTTATTTTTTTATTTTTTTTGGTTGTAGCACCTGAGCTCTTGTACAGAGGCTACAAATTTCAGAATTCCATCACATGGAACCACGACAGTTAAAGCAATGTCAAATTGTATTATTTCTGCAGTGCAAATTAAACCTATACCTCTGAATTCCAGGCACTTGGAAGGGAACTTGACAAAGGGTTTTCTTTTTTTCTTTTTTTCATTCTTATGGGTGAGTAGGGTAGAGAGAAACTCACAAGCAGCCACCAGAGAAAGGACTCCCTCCTACAGCAGTGTCACACACTTACCATGACACGACACAAGGTCTCCTCTGCTTGGAGTCTTCACTAGCTTCCTTTCCTTTGCATTCCTGCTTTCTGGGCTCTGGGTCTGGCACTCCTCCACAGTACCACCCAGAGTCTTCAGGTGGCATGATGAGTCTTCTCACAAGGTTTCACTCCTACCTTGAGAAATCCTAGATCTTCTACTTTAACTGGCCCAGCAGGCCAGGGCATTTTTCAGGTCCTTCAATCTGGGATTTTCCCAGTCTTCTGGGACAAATGGCAACCCTTAGAACACCTCCTCCTGCATGTTTTCCCCAGCGCCTGGTAATGAAAGACACAGTGTTTCTGATCCTGGAGATAATATACACCCATCAGGAATAGTAACCTTATCCTCCATTAATTTTTTTGATAAAGCTGCAGCAGTGAATCCCACCTTTTAGTTGTGCACTGTATAGAGAAGAACGTATCTTCCAACACTGATGAAAAAGGATACCTGCGTGGTATGGTCTTGCAGAGTATGGTCATGATGACAGAAACTGTTAACATGGAAGAACACACAAGCTAGGGGAGCCTGCAGCAATTTATTTTTCCCTGAGCCTCTTGTCTAGGAAAGGGCAAAAGCTTACCTCCTCTTCTCCTCTCCCCCTTGCTGAGTTAAGTGAGTGCAAAGTATTTTTGCACTTTGAATTCAGTTTGCAGCAATTGAAATAACCTGAGGAAAAAGTGAGAAAGGGGGAGGAGATGAGGGAAACTGGGACAGTTTTAAAACACCAGAGAAAATGGTTATGGAAGCACTTCCTTTTATCTGGACTGATTCTACCATTCTTCAGCTTCACTGAATGAACCTGAATTCCAGTGTTATGGAATGGACACAGAGAGAAGTCTCCTTCCATTTCCTCTTCCTCCACATCATACATTCATTTTATACATAATTTCCAATACAGTGCCTGTCTTGTTGGTTTTTTTTTCTCTCTCTCTCCATGGCAGAATTTCTGTGCCTTTCTCCATGACTGGCAGATTTCTACAGGTAGACTTTTGTCAGTGATCCTCAGGGGCTTGTACTAGTGTTGTTAAAGGCATGGGAAACCTACTGATGGTGAGTGGGAGACGAAATAATGTTGACTGCATCCGCACTGCAGAAATAATGCAGTTTAACACTGGTTTAACTGTCATGGCTCCATCTCATGAAATTATGGGATTTGTAGTTTGTTGCAGCAGCAGAGCTCTCTGACAGGGAAGGCTAAATATCTCACAAAACTACAAATTCCAGGATTCCATAGCACTGAGCCATGGCAGTTAAAGTGCTACCAAACTGCATTATTTCTGCAATGCAGAAAAAAATCCCTGATGGTTCTGTAATTTTGAACAACTAGCCCAGTTTTTAATGTTGAACACTATATTTCTTCCAGCATTATTCCAAAAGTAAAAACAAACTGTTCTGGGGAACATAAGACAAATTTGAATTGAGTGTGTGAACATGCCTCTTCTACATACAACATCAACTCCTAAACCTGATTTTGTCCCAGACTATATTGAATGGTTTGTGTAACCTAGTATGTGCTTTTACATGCAGGGTGGGTGTGTTGTATAGAAAGACTAAAAGAATTCTTCCCAGGTTTTCACCAGCAGCTGAATGAATAGCAATTTAAAAAAAATGAATTGAACCAAGGTGTTATGACCTCAATGTTTTTATGAGAAAAAGAGACATCTATAGTCATTTGACCCATTACTTTGTCCCCCTTTGATATTGTACTTTACCAAACAGATGGTGCAATAGTTACTATTTGAAGGACTAGTCTAGTATAATAACCACGTCTGGAACTAATCTCTAGCTCCCTAAACTAATAGACCCAGGTTTAAAAGGGCTTTTCTGCCAAGGTCCATGACACAAATGCATGTAAATAATGCAAATTCCTTCTGGCTTTCTCAATGCATACCTTGTGGGCCAGCCAGCACCTCCACCCCCAATGGGATTGCTTTCATTTCCAAAAGAGTTGCATCCATTTTCTTCATGCTTGAGTTTGTCAACTGTATTAATTAAAGAAAAGGAAGCTGTCATTTTAAAATGAAACGATAATAGATTTACTTCTGATAAATCCTTCTCCATCTAAAACAGGGATGGGGAAAGTGACACCCATAGCAGCATGCAGCCTCTAAACTTTTGGAGGATTCAATCCCCCTTCCCCGCTCTTTGCTTGCCCATGTTAGTTTACTCCCTTACTGGCCTCTTTTGCTAATACAGTAGGCCCTTCCCTCACACAGGGAATCTGGAACACCCCCCCCCCCCAGTGTAAGGAAAATACCATGTATGCTTAAGCTTGTGTGTACATGCGCCATTGCTTCTTCCGGTGTGCGGCTTCAGCATAACCTGAAAGCTGAGTATGGCGCACCCACATATGATTCCGGCACACTGTAGTAGCAATTGGGACACTCTCTTGAGGCTTGGGCACAAGTTATTGCTTCTGTGGCTCGGAGTGGCACCATTTTGGGACAAAAAGACTGGAGCAAAGAGTTCGAGCACGTGGTGGCAGGGGAGAAGTGGCGGCAAAAAGGAGCTATGTGAGCTTTGCTGGGTCTTGGCTAGTAGGTTGGAGTTGCACTGCTGCTCCAGCTTTCTTTCATCAGATGGCGTGAGAGTAGAGGTAGCAGAAGAAACTCTTTTTTGTGAGAGAGTGGATGCTTGAAGCTGTCTGGGGAAGACATGTCTTCTGCTTTGAAAACAGGGTATAAATAGAATTAACAACAACAGCAGCAGCAACAACAATAGCAATGTCTCTTGGGTAAGAGTAACTGTGATCAATTATTGGAGTCCTTTGTTTTGGAGTGGCTCCTGTAGTTCAAATCTCTCCCTTTTCTAGTTCAGACCAGTCTCCAGTCCAGAGCATGTGGCCTCTGTAAACTCCCTATATACACACCAGCTGCACCTTTATATGCCCCACTGAAGGATTGAGAATCTCTCCTCTCTAGTGAGAAGCTTCTCCCTTGCACCTGGTCATCATGAGGGCAGCAGCTGAGCAGCTCGCTGAGTAGCAACCAAGAGGTCTCTTGTCCACACTGGCCTTTGCTGCAAGGCTGGTATGGGTGAGAGGTTTCTTGGTCACTGCATAGTCAGTTGCTCAGTTGCTGCTCCCAGGATGATAGGGTGCAGTTAGTCAAACAGCAACCAAAAAGACTGTCATCTGTGCCAGCATTTGCTGCAAGACCAGCATGAGCAAGAAGCTTCTCGGTTGCTGCTCCCAAGGGGACTTGGTGCAAAGGCAGCAGTGACTTGAGATTGGATGTTCTGAATTTGCAGTAGAACAGTAGACCTAATATAAAAAAAAAATATGCCCGGGTGGGCACTAGGTTTGTTGCCAAAGAAGAAAGGGGGCGGTAGACCGAAAAAGTTTGGGTACCACTAATCTAGTCCAAAGTACTCGATCGTGGTGCCAGAGCAGCTTCTGACTGCTTTGGAGGTGTTTGTCATCTGAACACCATGCCCTCACAGTAGCTGGAAGACATTTTATTTGGCCTGTGTGTTTCAGACCTATGTCTGCAAGTTCCTTCAAAACTCTGGGATGCAGTTCATCTGGCCCTGCAGATTTGAACCATTTTATATTAACTAGGTGACTGCTGATTTAACACATTATCATTCTTGATTTGCAATCTGGATTCCTTATCAAGGTTTCTGCTGATGCATGGAAACACACAGTCTTCTTTTGGAGGAAGACACTGAAGCAAAATAGGTATTGAGCAGTCCTGCCTCTTCATTGTAATCAGCTAGCATTTAAGAATCCTTGCTGAGCAGTAGTACTACCATTTCCTTTATCACTCTCTTGCTTTGGATGTATTTGAAAAATCACTTTGGGTTGTTCATTGCTTGCCTAGCCAGCTAATGTTGACCTTTAGTTTTCCTTAGACTAATTCTGCAAGTTTGGGTTATCTCTATTCTTCCTTGGTGATCCTTCCTTCCTTCCATTCTTTATACATGCTCTTTTTTTCTTTTCACCTTTTCCTTGTGTTTATACATGCTCTTTTTTCTTTTCACCTTTTTCTTCTGTTTACTGTGCAGCCAGATTGACATTTTCAGATGTTCCCATTTTTCCAAAATATGGAATTGTTTGTGATTGTGCTTTTAAATGTTCTGTCTTCATGAAATCCCACCCATGCTAGGTATCTTTTTTCCTTTAGCATCTCTAGCCATGAAACTCTGCCTAGTATTTTCCTTGATATCCAAGGTTTATGCCCCACAATCATGAATTCTAGCATTACATGCTTACTCCCCGCAAGTATCAACTGCTTTTATTTCAGTGACCAACTCCTCCCTATTGGGTTAGGATCAGGTCCAAGATTACTGATTCCATTGTTCCTTCCCCCATCTTTGGAAAGAAGAAATTAATCCACAAGGCACATCAGGAATTTGTTGGAGAGCCTATGCTTAGGAGAACTTGCCTCCCGGCAGATATCAGAATAATTGAAGTCCCCCATAGTAATTCTTGCTTTTTGGAGATTTCTGAAATTTGTTTCAGAAAAGTATCAACCACCACCTGTATTGGTTTGTAGTAAAGTACCACAATATTGTTTTTATTTCTTTATTGTTTGTTTGTTGGTGTATGTCTTCAAATAGTTTCTGACTTATGGTGACCCTATCATGGGGTTTTCTTGACATGTTTCTTGGCAAGAGGAGCTTTGCCATTGCCTTCTCCTGAGGCTGAGAGCATGCAACTTGCCCACGGTCACCCAATGGGTTTCATGGTTTAGCTGGGGCTCAAATCCTGGTCTCCAGAAGCAGAGTCCAGTACTCAAACCACTATGATACACTGACAGTCTTTCATTTCATTTTCATTTTATTCATGCTGTTTCATTTCTTACTCCATGCATTTTACCAGATGCTCTCCACTGGTCTCGTTTGATCACTTGCATTGATTTCTGTACAAATTAATTTGTCTTTGACATGCAGTGCTATTCCTCTTCCTTTTCTTCCACATCTATTCTTTTTGAATAGATTATATTCTCCAACTATTATATTCCAATCATGGGAATCATCCCACCAAGTCTCTGTTATACCTACAAAATCATATTTACTCCCTGCACTAGGACTTCAAGTTTGTCTTTTTTGTTTCCCCAAAACTGTGTATCTGTTTAACGACATCTAGAGTGTTGCTTGTTCCCATCTTTTATTCTATTGTGAGTTTTACCGTGGCTTCCTTTCTCTTCCTCAACTTCTCCTCTAGAATTCAAATTCTTGTGATTAGAACGTACTTTGAACAGATGCTTAAGCTATCATCTCCAGCCCTTCAAGAATTTAGTTTAAAGCCCTCTTGATCATTTGCCAAAGGCATTCTTCCCAGCCTTTGAGAGGTGTAGCCCGACTGTAGCCAGTTGTCCTTCAGCTAAGAAGTGAAGACAAAGGTCCCAAAAACTTCTCTCTTCAACGCCATTGGCATAGTCATTCATTCACCTGCAATGTCTTCCTGTTCGTGTGTCCTCGATCGTTCACTGGTAGAATTGGCAAGAATACTACAATGCCTTCAGTTTTGTGCTCAGGGCTTCATTGTCCAGAGTGATCTGCTCAAAGCATTTTTTGCAGTATGAGTCAGAAAGGGGTACTGCTGTGTATTCTTGATGAACTTCAGTGACATCCTGGATATATGTGCCAGGAAGACAGTACACTTTTTGATTTATCTTATCCAACTGGTACCCAGTTCCCTCTATACCCATGAGCAGTGAATCCTCTACACCAGCACCTTTCTTTTCTTGTTGTTACAGTTGGTGGTTAGAGTGGCTCCTTCCCTGGCATGCAGTTTCTCTTGCTGCTGTTCTTCTGTTTGCTCCTCTTCACCAGCGTTATCCTCAGGAAGATGTAGGAAGCAATTGCATAATGGGAGCGGTTCTGAATCCCTTGTGGATGGTCTGCCCATGATGGTAACTGCCCTTCAGGTGCTCCTTCAGTGTTACAGACATCTTTGTTTTCACTGGCAGTTACTTCCTGTTGGTTCTGTAGGACTAATTCTCCCTCCGTTCTATCAAGGAAGTCCTGGGGCCCATACAGACAGGCCAAAATAAAGCTGCTTCAGGTCACTTTGGAGGTATGCTGTTTAAATAATGCATGTGTCCTAAGAGTCCGGAAGCTGTGCCAAAGCCACGCTCTTAGGATTCATGCATAATTTAAACAACATACCTCCAAAGTGATCTGAAGCAGCTTTATTTTGACCTGTCTGTATAGGGCCCTTGTGTTCTCCGATGTTTTCATGCGTCTCAACAAATAGCTGGAGTGTGTTGTTGACCTTCTCTTCCAAGAGATCCACCAGTTCGCACTTGCTGCAAGCGTAATCAATGAGGTTTTTTGGCAAGAAGACAAACAATGCACAGATGTTGCAGAAGACAAAATAGAACCTTCTTCTTACAGTTATTTTTGTTCATCCATGCAATTATTTTTGTCACCCCAGTCAGACTATAATAATTCATAGTATCATAGAGTTGGAAGAGATCAAGAATTCTTACATGACTATAACTTCCCCAAAACCTCCAGCCAACATGCCAGGCAGTAGAATCTGGGAGTGGTAGTTTAACCAAAGTAACTGCCCAAAGCTGTGATAGGCTCCTTTCTAAGCATTACCCTTTTTCGACTCCAGTCTTTCTCAAAATACTCTGTTAACACCCATAGCCACCTGAATCTATGACTATAGCATGCTGTCATAATTAAGGTTTTGCTGTCTCAATGCAGTTGCAGTTGCAAGAAGCAAGAATATTGCTCAAATGGTTGCAGAGCTGGTATCAGGAATGGGCAAATATGGGGACTTACAAAAGCTCAAAACTCAACTGGAGACTCAAGGCTGATTATCAGAACTTTCTGCCCACTACTGTTCACATAGCAGTCATGCATGCAGTGACAACAGCAAATGGAAAAAAAGAGAGCATTAATTTCCTTTATACTTGCCTGGGCAGTGGTATAGGCTAGGCAGAGGAAGATGGCAAGGAAATGGGCATTGATTGCAATGTCTGGCATATAGATCCACCCATAGGGGAGAGACTAATACCTCCTTGACCAAGAGCCTTCTATTTCTGGAGCTTACACTGCCTTCATGACCATGGTACCCAAGCTATACATGCCATTCTGTTTTATATTTGGTTCAGTCTATGAACCTTTAAAATGCATTCTCCAGTTACATGAGACATTGATCTTGAACCTCAGTTGCCAGTATTGAGAAGTAGGAAGTGACCAAGATGGTACAAGATGTAGAAACCAAGCCCTTTGAGGAATGGCTGACAGGAACTATGTTTAGACTGAAGAAGGGATCATTGAAATGTAGAAGATGGAGTGAATTTCTTTTCTACTGCTTCTGATGGTAGACCAAAAAATGGATTCAGATTACAATTTTTTTTAAATTAAACATTATGAGGAAGATGCTGCTTGTAAGAACTGTTTGGCAATGGTATACAGACTATTTCAGGGGATGGCAAACTCTCCTTCAAGGTTCTTAGAGGTTATATGACCAGCAGGAAGGCACTTTAGCAGTGATGTATGATTATTATTATTAGCTTTATTTATAAAGCACCATAAATGTACACGGTGCTGTACAAAACCAAGTAAAATCAAGAATATATAATGTAGACTTGATCTGGCAATAAATGATGTACTGACTTGACATGACTCACAACTTGTATATTTTTAGTGACTGACTTGCTGGCCTTAGTTTAATAGCATAACATATTCACAATGTTTTTTGGAGGGGAATGGCAGTGTGCTTACTGTTCTTCTTTGAGAAATGTGCGCTGTCATGCTGCACTATGAGACTGAGTCTTGCCTGCTGCTCTTGGGGAAAGCTTTAGAAGGATCTTCCAATGTGGAGCAGGGGCAGGCTGATGAGTAAGTAGACCTCATTTTCTAAAATGCAATCTTGATACATTGCCTATGATAATTTAATTTTTTAACCTTTGTGAGTGTCTTCTTGATTTTCTAGTTACTGAAACTCCATCCCCTCACATACACACACCCATGCCCACCTCCACTTTTTCTGTTTAAGTTGGCTTCCAGACTTGAGATTCAACATGAGACTTGAAGGTAGACTTAAGACTTGACTTGAGACCTGGGATAACAAACCCTGAATACATCACTGCACTTTAACAATGGATTCCTGCATGGCAGAGGGTTGGACCAACTGGCCTTTGGAGTCCATTACAATTCTATGATTTTATGACTATGTCTGCAGTGTTTACTATCAATATCTATTTGCAAAACCTATTATTTATGATTTTAAAGATATATCATCACCTTGATTATAGCCATTCTAAATCTCTTCTTTTCACACATAAAAAGATCTTTAGCAAACACCTTCATTCTTGCCATTAATTTATTAGCTATTATCAATGGATGTTTAGCCCTGGTGGCACAGTGGTTAAATGCCTGTACTGCAGCCACTCACTCAAAACCATTAGGTTGCGAGTTCAAGACCAGGAAAAGGGCTCAAGCTTGACTCAGGCTTGCATCCTTCCAAGGTCGCTAAAATGTGTACCCATTTGTTGGGGGCAAATTAACTTATAGTTGTAAACTGCTTAGACACTGCTTAGGCGGTATGAAGCGGTATATAAATGAAGCTTGTTTGTTTGCTTTGTTTGATGTAATGCATCTGTTAAAATATGGTAATTAAAAAGGTAGCAAATTGAAGAACTAATACTTTCTCTTTTACTTTATACATTTGCAATAACATTTTTATAGTGTTGTTTCCCCTTTCCTGTATGTAAGGACAGTCATCTCCACTTGAGGGCACCAATTCACATTCTATTATTTGATTCAATTGTATCAACTTGCTACTGAAATAAAAACCACTTACCTCTGAATTCAACTTTTATACCAGGATATCAGATAACGGGCCCATCTTGTGAACCTATATATATATATATATATATATATATATATATATATATATATATGACTTCCAGTCATTTATCTGTCAGAATAAAAACTGACTTAGTATCTATAAGTCCTTTGTTGATATTTTGCAAAATGTTGTGTGCATAATGATTGTGTGAAATAGTTGTGATCTGCTTTGGTGGAAGGATTAGCTGCACCAATGAAATCATGGATTTTAAACATCTGTTTAAGATATCTGTATACCTTGGCCAAGGGACCAATGAACTTTGATATTTAAGAATATGAACAACTATAATATAGAAATAATATAGTGGTTTACAGGCTGAACAAGAAGCTGGGAGGACCAGCCTTTGAATTCCCATGCAGCCACTTTGAGCAAGTCTCACCCTTAGAGAAAAGCAATAGCAAACCTCTTCTGAAAAAATCTTTTCAGTCAACTTGAAGACACATAACAACAACAACAACAACAAATAACATAAAAATAAAAGAACAAGAATTGTGGTAGTTTGCCCTTAGATCAGGGTGAGAATCATGCAGCCCTCCAGATACTTTTGGGTGGAAACTCCCAGCATGAAAAAGAGGAAAGCTAAATGGAGGCAGCTATTTCTCTTCTTAATAGGATGTCAGGGGCTGCACATACATCGCCAAGTAAAATCAAAGCCAAGGATGTAACTAGGGGTGGGTAAAATGAAGACATTCAAATATTGAGTTCATTCCCCTCCCCATGATATTTTCCTTCAGTCCCCAAATTTTGAACATTGCAAATGTGTGGTGTGTGTGGTGTGGTGTGTGGGTGTGTGTGTGCATGCCTCACACACCACACACACAGAGGGACAGAGAGGAAGTCATTTATCCTGGAATTCTTTTATTTGCTGTTCCATTTTGTTGATTGTTTTGCCTCCTTTTTGGGGGGGGGGAAGAGGGGGTGGCTAAATTGCATTTCTAAATGGTCAACTGAATTTTTAAGTAACTGCAATGCTAGAAATTTGAGGACTAATGAAAAATTCCTTGGGGGGGGAAGAATTCTCTTGTGGGGCAATGCCCCATCCCCCACCCCTAGCTACACCTTGCCAAAGTCAATGATAGCCATGACCCTGCTCCTTCCTACCTTATCTGCAGCTTCTCTCTCTCTCCTCTCTCCTCTCTTCTCTCTCTCTCTCTCCTCTCTCTCACACAACAACACACACACACACACACACACATGCATGCACACACCAGACATTCAATACCGACTTGCCAAACCACTGCTGGGAATGGAATCTAGTAACTGGATGGCTCCCATGTAACTCCTAACAGCTGCAGGACAAAGTAAATTTGGCAAATGAGTTTCACCATTGTTCCTGCACACACAGTTTTGTATTTTGACCCCAACACACCCTTTTTGAACATGTACAATCATCCACTGTGTCTCCTCCCTCAAACCAGCAAGTCATCCTGCATGATACCATCTAGACCAGGGGTGGCAACCACCACGGCCGCGGGCCGGATGCGGCCCGCGAAGGCCTGGCCGCCGCCCCCCGGCTCTCTGCTGCTGCCGCTGCGGCGGCCCCCGTCGCGGCTTTTCGCCGCTCGGGGCGCGCCATTTTGGGTGGCAAAATGGCGGCGAAGTCTCGCATACCCCCCTGAGGTCGTGCGAGACTCGCCGCCATTTTGGGGCTATGGGCGCCGCCATTTTGCCGCCCAAAATGTGGCGCTCAGAGTGGCCGCCGCGGCAGCGGCGGCCAACAGCAGCGGCCTCTAGGAGGCCCGCTGCCGTCTCTGGGACCCTCCAGGAGGGCTCCCAGGCGGCAGGGGGTCTCCTGGGAGGCTCGCTGCCGTCTTTGGGACCCTCCAGCCGGGCTCCCAGGGCGGCGGGGGCCTCTGCGGGGCCCACTGCAGTCCCTGGGGCCCTGCAGGAGGGCTCCCAGGGCGCAGGGGGCCCTGGGAGGCCCGCTGCCGTCTCTGGACCCTCCAGGCGGGCTCCCAGGGCGCAGGGGGCCTCTGCAGAGCCCACTGCCGTCCCTGGGGCCCTGCAGGAGGGCTCCCAGGGCAGCAGGGGGCCTCTGCAGGGCCCTCTGCCATCCCTGGGACCGCAGGAGGGCTCCAGGGCGGCAGGGGCCTCTGCAGGGCCCGCTGCCGTCCTGGGGCCCTGCAGGAGGGCTCCCAGGGCGGCAGGGGGCCTCTGGGAGGCCTGCTGCCGTCTCTGGGACCCTCCAGCGGGCTCCCAGGGCGGCAGGGGGCCTTGCGGGCCCACTGCATCTCTGGGGCCCTGCAGGAGGATTCCCAGGGGGCAGGGGGCTCTGTGGGGCCCTGTGGGCCCGCTGCCGTCTCTGGGGCCCTGCAGGAGGGCTCCCAGGGCGGCAGTGGGCCTCTGCGGGGCCCGCTGCCATCCCTGGGGCCTGAAGGAGGGTCCCAGGGCGGCAGTGGGCCTCTGCGGGGCCCGCTGCCATCCCTGGGGCCCTGAAGGAGGGCTCCCAGGCGGCAGGGGGCCTCTGCGGGGCCCGCTGCTGTCTCTGGGGCCCTGCAGGAGGGTTCCCAGGGCGGCAGGGGGCCTCTGGGGGCCCGCTGCCATCAATGGGGCCCTCCAGGCGGGCTCCCAGGGCGGCTGGGGGCCTCTGTAGGCCCGGTGCCGTCACTGGGGCCCTCCGGAGGTCCTCCAGCACTGGCAGCCCCCCCCCCAGCTTTTTGTGCTGGTCTCTGACAGGACCTAGGGCCCCGTCAGGGGCCAGCAAAATTGGGGAGGCCTAGCCCCCGGAGGTGGAAGCTCCGCCCCTGGCATGCGGCCCCGCCCCTGAGGGTGGAAGCTCCACCCCCGCACACAGCCCCACCCCGGAGGGTGGAAGCTCCGCCCCCGGCACGTGGCCCCGCCCCAGAGGGTAAAGCTCCACCCTGGCACGTGCCCCGCCCCGGAGGTCGAACTCCACCCCAGCTTCGGCCCCCCAGTCGCCTGAGGGACAGCAACCCGGCCCCTGGCTCAAAAAGGTTGCCTACCCCGTCTAGACTACTTAGATGTCTGTTCCTGTTTATCCTTTTGTAAGCCGCCTGATCTATTGGAAGGGCGGGGTATAAATAAAATTTTATTATTATTATTATTTTTATTATCCAGTTTATTGCATCCACTGCTCTCCACTGGTCCTTTTTCTCATGTAACTGGCAGCTTGATAATGGTCCATGATGGTGTCAAGGGCCATATGGAGTGGGATGAACGCATGTTGCCAACGCATGCTAAGTGATAACATACCATAATATACCTACCCACTGTGTGCATCAGTCATGCAACACCTACCCAGTGGCAAGAAAACCTAGCCGATTTCCAATTGGTCATGGGGGATTGAGGAATTGAGAGACGTAGCAATCTCTTAAGCAAAATAATCAATGTGGAAAGGCAGAAACTGAACAACAACTAGTTCCATCCCTACCTGCCTACCCATGACCTAATCCCGCCCCTCCCACTATTAGAAAAAGAGTTATTTTCCTGTAAAATACATTAAAATGGATTTACATATAGACTAGTTGTTCCCAACCATAATATGATACAGTGGACCCTGGTATGCACTAGGAAGTTGTTCCAGGACCCTCCCCTCCTGCGCCGGATAGCAAAATCCCATGGATACTCAAGTCCCTTTAATACAGTGGCATAGTAAATGGCTTTCCTTATATAAAATGGCAAATCAAAGTTTCTTTTTGGAATTTATATTTTAAAATATTTTCAAACCATAGATGCTTGAATCCGTGTGTAAAAAATATAATGTGGATACAGAGGACTGACTGTTTAATGGAGAGAAAAAGAGAGATATGACAAAAACGCTGCAGGTTAAATTGATGCAAAAAGACAGGTGGTTGTAAAACAACAGAAAATTTATAAAGATGCAAACTGATAATAGTGAATATAGGAATCGAAAGGTTGCTAACTCTTAACATAGAAGTCTGGGGAACAAAGGAAGTGAGAGGTCTGCTCACTGGCATTACAAACCCCTTGAATACACAGTCAGGAACCAAGCAACAGGGGAGAGGGACAGTACAAGCTTGCAGAAATGCTATACTGAGGGCTCATTCCACTTAGATTTAAACCGGTGTGCGATTTGCCTTCACTCCGATGTTGGTAAATCTATTCCAAAAGGCCCGTCATTCCCACTAGAAGCAGATATTTTCAATATCCCCTTGTAATCGCTCTTTTTTGGCACGATTTCATCCTCACTAGTTTGCACCACTTCAAAATTCATGTCTATCATCTGTGCGTCATCAGTGATGTAAGTGGCAACCTGGGCAGCCCAACTTGGGAACCAGAGATAGATAGATAGATAGATAGATAGATAGACAGACGATATGAGTGTGTTTGCAACTACTTGCAATCAGTGAGGCAAGTAGTGCAAAACCATGAATCGATCTTCTATCATTTTTTTTTAAAAAATTGATGAAGATTCAATTGTTGGTTTTGCAACCACTTGCCTCACTGATTGCAAGGAGTTCCAACGTCGTCATCTTCTTCTCTTTTTTTTAAAAAACACCCATGTGCCCTGTTATACCACAACACACACACAGCACTTAAAGGGGGGGGGGATGGTGGATCTACCAAAAACTGAGGAGGGATTGTAAACACCCCTCTGCCATTAGTCCTTCCCACCAGAATAATGCGATTCAGATCCTCGTTCCACTTGTTGAACACACTTCAGAACTGATTTTTCCCCAAAAGAACTGGTTGAAACTAGTGTCTGGAAAAACAGGGGTTTTGCATTTGCCTCAATTTAATGCCACAGAAATTGATCAAAGTAGGATCGGAACTGGTTTCAAATGGAACGACAGTCAATACTCCAATCAGCAATTCACTTTAAATCATAGTGAGTATATTTTTCTTGCCTTCCTACACTGATGCCACAACCATTATCTCATACATACTGTTTCATGAGCTAAGAAAAAAGTTTATTTTGATTCTAAAATCACTGTTATAAATTCTGCATTCCTTAAAAAACCGCCTTCTTCCTTTTCTTTATAGCAACACTCCAGTCGTATGCGTAATAAATAATGATTGATTAATTGATGACATCCAGTTTAAGAGTTCTGCAAGGTTACATACTACAGTATTTTGAAACTTTAGTAATTAATAGAAGTATTCTGTCAGGGTCTCAGTGTTGTTTTTTTAATCTAGCAGGCAAATGTGGTTGCAAATATAGACCAATTGACTTCAAATCCGTGGTGTGTGTGTGTGTGTGTGTGTGTGTGGTCCATTCATTGCAAAATAATTAATTAGTCTCCAAGCTTTTGAATTTTTTAGTGATTAATAAATGAATTATCTTGTCAACATCTCAGTGGGATTATATTATTATTATTTATTATTATTATTATTATTCTTATTATTATTATTACTCTAGCAGAGCCAATGTGGCTGCACATATTGGGCCAATTGACTTCAAATTCCTTTTTTTAAAATTGCAAAATATCAGTCCGTCTCCCAAAGTAAATTGCTCTGCAGGCCCTACTAGATGGCTATGTGGCTTTAACGTTTATGCCCCATCACATAACAATTATGATGAATGCTGCTTGCAACACTTCAGCTCCTGCGATAGTCACTCACAATGTGCAATCTATCAATCAATTAAAATAAATTAAAGTAAAAATCTCTAGGGCTATGCATGCTTCACTGAAAAATAGTTGCAGATTTTTTTGTTTTTTGTAAATGTATTTAATAACCTAAGTGAGGGTACTTTATTCTTTCCAAAACCACAACATTTCAGAAGGGAAATTCTGAAATGCTTGTGAAGTAGGCATTTAGAAGCTTTTCCTGTTCTCCAGGCTCTAGTGTCACATACTTAGGACTGAACAAAATAAAAACAAATGTTTTTAGTTGCTTTGAATCTGTGCTCTAATGTGCAGATGACATTGTCCAAAGTTATTTGGAACTGTTGTTATGAGTGAATGAGATGCTTATTCAAGGGACTGTAAATCCTACCACAAGAAGAAGCCCTTGCCCCTCTCTCTCAGCATGTTTTGCTTTCAACTATCCAGCAGGTCTCCCTCCTTCCGTCTGTGCACAGAAAGGTGGGAATTATATGATATGATGCCCTGTGGAACTAAAGAAAGCAAATTTCTCTGTAAGGTGGTATTACACTGCAGAAATAATCCAGGTTGACACCACTAACTTTTGGCACCCCAAGATCTGGTCCCTCTACAACCCTCTCTTTTTCAATGTCAAGTCAATGTCAAAGGCATGTAGCCAAGAGGGTTCCCAGGGAAGGAAAGTAGCCATGATATAAGGAGATCTGGCTGGCTCAGCATGAGGAAAACTAAAGGACATAGCCAGGACAGATAAATCAAGATCGCAATCTGCATAATCCCTTCATTGATGGTGGGTGATAGAGCTTGTGTTTACAAGTGAAGAGAAACCCAAGTACACTTCGCTGCAAGTGATAATCCATTGTCCAGATATTTTGCCCTGGTTGTCTGCCCCTTTACAAATTCTCTTCTCATTCTCTCTTCTGGAAACTTCATTTTAATTCCAAAATCTGCCCTGGGATATGTTTTGCCCTATAAATATGCTTCCCAAGGCACTACCAATTTGGTCTTGTCGGGAGATCAGACAGACATAGGGGCTGTTCTCACTTAAGATTTGAAACGATTTAAAATACAACGTTTTTATAAGATCCGATTCAAAAAACCCTGGTCTTTGGCATCGTTTCCATTTCATTGACAGCCAGGGAGAATCCCTTCAGAGAGCCCAGAGATCAATGGGAGAGGCTTCTGACAATGCAAGCTCTTTCCAGAGGAACTATGGGATAGGTTTTGGAGGGCAGCATCCTGTCTCCCAAAACAGCCAGGGAGATCCCTTCAAGAGCCCAGAGATCAATGGGAGAGGCTTCTGGCAAAGCGAAGCTCTTTCCAGAGGAACTATGGGATAGGTTTGGAGGGCAGCATCCTGTCTCCCAAAAACAGCCAGGGAGAATCCCTCAGAGAGCCCAGAGACAATGGGAAGGCTTCTGGCAAAGCAAAGCTCTTTCCAGAGGAACTATGGGATAGGTTTTGGAGGGCAGCATCCTGTCTCCCAAAACAGCCAGGGAGAATCCCTTCAGAGAGCCCAGAGATCAATGGGAGAGGCTTCTGGCAAAGCGAAGCTCTTCCAGAGGAACTATGGAGAATCCCTCAGAGAGCACAGAGATCAATGAAGGAGGCTGCTGGAAAAGCAGGGAGGGAGCACTCTTCCAAAGATTCTCTTTCCAGGGTTGGAGGAGAAGGCAGATTCCATTTGGGGAGAAAGGCTCTATCCCCCCCCCCCATTGATCAGAGCCCTTCCCTGCCTGGGCGAGATCAGATGTCTCCTCGCGAGGAGCCATCCCTTCCCTGCCTCTCCCCGTTAGAAATGGGCCTCCCCACACAGACTAGGCAAGGGGCCGCCCCTCGCACTTGACTCCTCCCATACAGGTAACCCGATTCACCTCCTAACGTTCCCATTTGAAATACATCGATAACTACCCGGATTAAAGGAAAATAGAAGGTTCGACCTCTATTTTTTTAAAGCGGTTAAAGGCATTTAACGCGGTTTTAAAAAAGGACGAAAAAAGAATCGATTTCAAATGGGCACGCATGCGGGGTGATCTAAACCGTTCTAGGTTTAATTGGTTCAAATGGGCACGCCTCTACTGAATTCGATTTGTAACCCGCGTTAAACCCCGTGGAAACAAGCCCATAGTCTATTCTTTATCCCCAGCCCACCACTGGAGACCCACTTCACAGGCAACTTGCTGAGTCACTTCCATCCACAATTCCTCAGACTGGAACCTTTGATTATAGAATCAGTACAATATTACCTTCTACAGTCCCCAAATCACTATCTGTTCCCACTTTTTATATCGTTAGTTCTTGAATGTGTGTAGTGTCCTTTTGTATGAATGGTGATTTCCTTGACATACAAATTAAACATTTGAACCTTGCATTCTGAAGTCTGTTTCTCAGAACTGGTATATATGACTTGATCCTTGTTTTTAATCTCTCAGAAACTTTAAGAGATTATAAATTCTCCTATTAAATATTGTTGTGGGTGCCCCTTGGGACCCGGCAATCAGGGAGTTGGGTGAGTAACATGCTCTCAGACCCAAAAACCCTGTGATACATTTGTCTCGTGTCGCTATAAGACGGAAATGACTTGAAGGCCACAACAACAAAATAAGTTTTATGAAATCACTCAGGTATGTCCACAATTTATCCCCAGTTAGGTGAGGGTTTGATTCCCAGCTCAGCCATGAAACCAACTGAGTACCTTGGGCAGTCACATGCTCTCAGCCTCAGGAAGGCAAAGGCAAACCTCCTGTGAACAATCTTGCCAAGAAGACCCTGTGATAGATTTGCCTCAGGGTTGCCATAAGGGAAATGATTTGAAAGACACACAACAAGAACAACAACAACTTCTTCCTCATAAAATAGGAATGCAACCTGGGCCAGGCCCTTGGATTTCCAGACACCAAAGTGTATACTCACCCACAATGCACTGACTGTGGTCATGACTCGTATTAACTCTGTGAGACCACAGTTTTTTTATCGTTTTCCAGGCTATGTGGCCATGTTCTAGAAGAGTTTATTCCTGATGTTTCACCAGCGTCTGTGGCTGCCATCTTCATCTTTTTCTGAAGGTGCCAGCCACAGATGCTGGTGAAACATCAGGAATAAATCTTCTAGAACAAGGCCCATAGCCCGAAAAACCCACAAAAAGCTATGGATGCGGCCATGAAAGCCTTCAACTTCATTCTTTGATGACCCATCAGGTATTAGAAATACTTAGCTTATGTAATATGGCCAATGGCTGTTGCTCAATGAGAGACAATACAAACACTTCTTATTTGGTCTATTGAAGATACAGGAGCCCTCTTTGGTTTTCATTCTGAAATACCTTCCAAATCCCATCTTGGAGAAAGATGGGATATAAATCCAAGAGACAAATAATAAATAATAATAATAATAATAATAATAATAATAATAATTTGTTTTATTTATAAACCTGTGGGTTGATATTACCCCCATTTCCTGTAGGCATTTGCTGGTTCCCACTGCCTGAATACCTACAGTTCTGCTCTGACATGAATTAATATATACTATAACATAATAATTAATACAGATTTCCCACATTTTCTGATAAAGTTCCATCATTCAGTGATTTAGAAGAGCAGAGGGAGAAATGGCTCTTTTAACTTAATAATAATAATAGTAGTAGTAGTAGTAGTAATAATAATAATAATAATAATAATAATAATAATAGGATTTATTTATATGCCGCCCAATCACTGGGAATCTGGGCAGCTTACAAACAGAGGGGATAATAGACAGTTCCCTGCCCTCAGGCTTACAATCTAAAAAGACATGACACAAAAGGAGAAGGGAATGGTAGTGGGGGGAGGGGATCAGGTCCAGCATTCTTCTCTCCCTTTGAGGCCTGGACCAAGGCAGATGGACTGGAGGGAGGGCTCTTATTCTTAATCGAGGCTGGGCCTGATGGTGTTGGGCCTGTCCTTTCACTTCCTCCCAGGCCAGAAGATGACAGTCGGAAGGAGGGAGGGGAGGGCTCTTCCTCTTCAGGCCCGATGGCATTGGGCCTATCCTTTCACTCCCTCTAAGGCCAGAAGATGACAGTTGGAAGGAAGGAGGAGGGCTCTTCCTCTGCAGGCCCGATGGCGTTGGGCCTGTCCTTTCACTCCCTCTAAGGCCAGAAGATGATAGTTGGAAGGAGGGAAGGGAGGGCTCTTCCTCTTCAGGCCTGATGGCGTTTGGCCTGTCCTTTCACTCCCTCCCAGGCCAGAAGATGACAGTTGGAAGGAGGGAGGGGAGGGCTCATCCTTTTCAGACCCGATGACGTTGGGCCTGTTCTTTCACTCCCTCTAAGGCCAGAAGATGACACTTGGAAGGAAGGACGGGAGGGCTCTTAAGTCCAAAGCTATATTACTCTTGACTGTTCCAGTTGTTTTGTTTTGGAGATGAACGGCTCCCAACACCCAGCTCATGCTCATCAGATATGATAGATTATGTAGTCCTACTCATGATGGCCAAGTGCAACTTGTATTACATTCAAATTACTGTGAACATCTAGAAAGCAATGCCATAATCACAGAAAGCCAACACGGGTTTCAGAGAAAGAAGTCATGCCAGACAAACCTGATCTCTCTCTCTTTTTTTTTAAAATAAAATTACCAGCTTGTTAGATGAAGGGAATGCTGTGGATATAGTATATCTTGATTTCAGTAAGGCCTTTCACAAAGTTCCCCATGATATTCTTGCAAACAAGCTTGTAGAATGTGGGCTAGAAAAGGCAACTGTTACATGGATTTGTAATTGGTTGACTAACCAAACCCAAAGGGTGCTCAACAATTGCTCCTTTTCATTCTGGAGAGAAGTGACCAGTGGGGTCCCACAGGGGTCTGTCCTGGGCCCAGTGCTATTCAACATCTTTATCAATGACTTGGAGGACAAAATTGGGGGCATACTTATCAAATCTGCAGATGACACAAAATTAGGAGGAGTAGCTAATACCCCAGAGGACAGGATCAAGATTCAAAATGACCTGAATAGACTAGAACATTGGGCCAAAGCTAACAAAATGAAATTCAACACAGAGAAATGTTAAGGTACTGCACTTAGGGTGGAAAAATGAAATGCACAGATATAGGATGGGAGACACCTGGCTGAATGAAACTATGTGTGAAAGGGATCTAGGAGTCCAACTAGACCACAAGTTGAACATGAGTCAACAGTGCGATGCGGCAGCTAACAAGGCCAATGCGATTATAGGCTGCATCAATAGAAGTACAGTGTCTTGATCAAGGGAAGTAATAGTGCCACTGTATTCTGCTTTGGTCAGGCCCCACCTGGAATACTGTGTCCAGTTCTGGGCACCACAATTCAAAAAGGATGTTGAGAAACTGGAGCGTATTCAAAAGAGGGTAACTAAAATGGTGAAGGGTCTGGAAACCATGTCCTATGAGGAACGACTTAGGGAGCTGGGTATGTTTAGCCTGGAGAAGAGAAGGTTAAGAGGTGATATGATAGCCCTGTTTAAATATTTGAAGGGATGTCATATTGAGGAGGGAGCAAGCTTGTTTTCTGCTGCTCCAGAGACTAGAATGTGGAACAATGGATGCAAGCTCCAGGAAAAGAGATTCCTCCTCAACATTAGGAGGAACTTCCTGACAGTAAGGGCTGTTCAACAGTGGAACAAACTCCCTCGGAGTGTAGTGGAGTCTCCTTCCTTAGAGGTCTTCAAACAGAGGCTGGATAGCCATCTGTCGGGGATGCTTTGATTTAGATTTCCTGCATGGCAGAGGGTTGGATTGCATGGCCCTTGTGGTTTCTTCCAACTCTACGATTCTATGTTTCTATGAATTGATTTTCTGAAAAATGCAAGCACAATGCTCACTTGTGGCAATACTATCAAAGACAATTCTTCTAAACACCACCATGTACAGAAACCTTGAATTTATGTCAGAAATGCTTGGTTTTTTAAAAATTATTTAGCACTTCATAGAATAAATAACAAAACTAATATCGGAAATGACTCAAAATGACTCAAAAGCTATAAAATACATTTTCCTAAGTACACAGTATGAAATATGTATCAAATACATGGACAAAACCACAAAAATGATACTTTGTTTTGCAAAACTTCCAATGTAGCCAGTTTTACTCCTAGAACATGGAGAAATAATATTTTGCGCTGTTCCCATTAAGGGATGAAGTTACAGCCAACTACAATGAAAAATCCTAGAACAAGGGGGCTATTCCGTTCTTAGTCCGAAATTCAAACCTTCACAGATGATCACCTTTGCCTAACCACTGCTCTGCGGGGTGAACTTTTGTGAGCAGCTCAAATGTTCTGCCATGGACGCAGATGGTCCTCAGGATAAAAGCATTGCTGTAGAGCATTTCTCAGAAGACCTTCTGTCTGAAAAGAAAAGCTGACCTTAAATGCAGATCCATGCACCCTGGCTTCAATGTGATGTAGATTTTCCACCTTTTCCATACACATGTAAATGGTGGCCACTGGTGGGAGTGGGAAGACTCACAACATAAGGGCCCCAGTTCATACCCTGGTTCTTTTTTATCTTGTGGTTGCTGAGAATGAGAAGCCATAAAAAGAATTTATAATGAAGATATCAGTTTCTTTTGTCTAAAAAATATACAGGATCAGCCAAAAGTGATAGAGACAGGGGATCTGAGGCCTTGTCTGCATAAACAAAAAATCTCATTCCCACCCTGACACCGATGCTGTCTGTTTACACAACATGCAATGACTTCTGGTCAGATACTGCAGGCTTTCCCCATTAACCCGACTTTGCCCCAAAATTGGGAAAGCCACTGGCTCAAAACCACAGGTTTAGTGTGGTTTTGTGGCATGCAAACAGCTGGTTGGGCCCAAATTGAGCTAGCCCATTGTTTGCATGCAAGGCATCACACCATCCTCTTTCCCCATGGTGAGCAGCATGTGGGAGGGGATAGCCTGTCTATGGAGGAGCAGCTACTGCTTTCATTCTTTCAGGTGCTCCATGGACAGGCCACCAGACATGCTGACACTTCTCTTGAGGGTGGGCTTGCCCATGAGTCCAATGAAAGAGAGGATAGATGAGAGCAGGGGCAGATTCTTGCCCTACCCAAAAAAATCAGGCAAAGGTAAACTGCTGCAGCTCCTCTTAGCTTGTACATTCTTCCTCCTTAATGAATACCTTTTGCCATCTTGACCACACTTTGACATTGCTTGGCCACACATGGTTTCCATTTGTGAAATACTAGTACATAGGATTTAAGAACATAAGAACAATGGCCTGAAACAGACCCCCCCCCCCCAATGGACCAGGGCTATGCCGGCACCATTTGTGCTGAGGCTGCAGCAACTGCACACCAGGACCTGAATTGGGCTGCCACCGGAGTCCTGAGCTGAGCTGCTAAAAAGGAGCAGATTTTTCCACTCTTTTTTGGCCTAGTTCTTTTCTGAAGATGCAGCACTGGCACAATTTCCCGCCATGTTTGGGCCGTGCGTCATCTGGTCCATCTGTTTTGGGCCAATGATGGATAAAGAAAACAATGCTTGCCCACCTGAATATGTGGAGTTCACAAGAAGCACCTGAATGCAACTGCACTCACACCTGCTGTCTCCAACAGTGTGTATTCATAGGTTTACTGATTTGGGCATTAGAAGGAAAATATATCCATCTTGAATGGTAACCATTGGTAGTCTAGTCCTCCATAATTTTTTCTCATCCCCTTTGAAAACTCGCAGAGTGGCAGTGACCATTAAGTGTATGAAGAAATATTTTAATTTATCTTTCCTGAATCTCTCCTCATCCAGCTTCAGACTTCAGCACATAACCTGGGGTTCTTGTCTTAAGCTATCCACATTTTTGACAACATATATGACTTCATGCACTTCAATAATTTGTTCCAGTACCTGCCTTTCCTGTAAAAATTGTAGCCATTCCTCAGAGAGGAATATATATTTATCCACTGTGATTGGGTTCCAGGACCCCCTGTGGATACCAAAGCCTGGGGATGCTCAAGTCCCACTATATACAATGGGATAGTAAAATGGCTTCCCTTATCTAAAATGGCAAAAGAAAGGTTGCTTTTTGGCATGAAATGTGTGTGTGTGTGTGTGTGTGTGTGTGTGTGTGTGTAGTTTCAAGCAGTGGATTGTAGATGCAGGATCTGTGGATATGGAGGGTTGACTGTATATCTACAGCCAAAACAAAGTTATATTTTTTAAAAGCAAGTGCTCACAGAATGCCAGTAACCTCTTGCAGAATCCTAAAGTTCCAGGGAACCCTGGTTGAGAAATGCCAGATTAAATGGACCCATTCATATTCTCTCTCTCTCTCTCTCTCTCTCTCTCTCTCTCTCTCACACACACACACACACCTGCATGGGATATGTTTTCTAAGACGATCAAAGGTTCTGGTGTTCCAAAAAACAGAGCCCCATCCCCAAAACTCTTATTAGATGCACAAACATTCTTGGAATACTTCATAACCTCTTTGTTTCTTGATGAACAGTAGCAGCAGCAGTAGTAATAAATAACAATAATCAGACCAGGTCCCACAGTAGTGCTGTAAGGATGTTACACAGTGAGGTCAAGGGCACTTCCTGGATTTAGACTTTAGACATTAGGACAGCACCCCTCACTGCCAGTTGGGATCAATTCAAGCCAAGGTTGACAATCAAGTCCCTTCATTACAAGTAATATGAAAGGTTATGCACTTAGCCAAGTTTCTGTGAGACCTTGTTTGTTTTTGAGATGAAACGCTTTTAACCTTGTAATAGAATGACTCGTATTCCTGATGGTGTTGTTGTGAATGAAAGTTCCTAGAATTTCAACATCTCTCGGGAGAGAATGACGTCTCTTGCTGCTGTTTGTTTTCCTATTTCCACCTCAGAATACCTTGCTTAGGAGCACTTTGCAAAACAGAGATTAGTGAGGTCTGTCGGGTTGTTAAGAAACACAAGCTGAGCAAACAAACAATATTTTTGATGTTATGTTGGAACATTCCCTACTGAACTCCACCAAAGATAGATCTATGGAAAATTGGTTCATGTGCAAAGATGAATTTGCTCCTCTCCCCGACACAAGCATTGCCCCCCAAATGTGCTCAGTCACATTTTTGAAACAACTATTGCATTGGAAACCTGAGTGGAGGACAAATCCTTGTATTTAACTGAAGCAATTTTGAACAGAAAATAGGAAGAGTGAAATATTCATTCACTGTGTCTCCTTTCTTCATTTGAGTTAGGACCTCTTTGTCTGTTATTTGAATGAAAAAACAAGTGCAGAATTACTGATTATGTGGCAAGTGTATAATCTAATCTAGGTTTCACGATTGCATGGTTAGTCTTCCTTAATGTTCTAAAAGCATGCTCTTACTACTATTATAATTAGTAGTTACTCTACAGTATCACAGAGAATGATCATGATCCCAATCTAGTTCAAAGGGGTTTTGACTCTACTTTTTATGTGAAATACAGTACAGCAGTGAGTGTCTTCAGGTTCCTTATCTCAAGTAAATTTACCAAAGAGGACTGGACATAGTGATGTGCTGTGGCAACTTTCCACTGGTGAATGGGACCACATGCCCTCAGAAAGAGAGAGAACTGTGCTGCTTCAGTACCTAAAAGACTTAATACTCTGTTGTTTCTCCTTCAAAATATGCATAGTGGAAAGTCAAGCAATGAGGTAGAAGACGGTTTTCTATGTATGCATAGAGGGGCTTCCATCACTGGATGCCACAACCAGGAAGACACAAGATCAAAATGCATTTTACATTGAATATTTTTTAGAAAAGGTGCTCCATCTAGTGGTGAAAGACATCAGTTTGGCATAGCATGTGAATGGTCTATGCCAGCATATGTTGCATTTAACATCCTTTGCTTGTTGTTCTTTGGAAGGGAAACAATGGCGCGTTACAGACCACCTAAAAGCGGCGGTCTGCTGCTGCCGGCGGTTGCTGTGTCTGGGAACTGCAGCGGCCAGACCGCATGGTTCCCGGGCGCAGCAAAAAAGAAGCACCATGGAAGTGGTGCCACAAGGCGCTAGTCGCGCACTCGCGGCATCACTTCCGCCATGCGAGATCCGGATGCTACACATCCGCGGTGTCAAAATGGCGGCTCCCATGTAGAACGGGCATCTCCAATTTGTACGGACCCAGTCTGTACTAGGGTTAGGGGCGTCAGGAAGTGACGCCCCTTCCTAACTCTAGTACGTCCTAGGGATGTACTATACACCCATCCAGAACAGGCTAATGTTTCCCTTTCAAGTCAAGTAACTGCAATTACTTTCTCAAAAACTAGGCAGGTTTGCATGGAAGCAAGCCATAGACACACTGTTTTGGTATAGAAACTATTGGTACTATTTAATTAACAATGCCCTAAATTTTCCCTACAGAAATCTTGGAAATCAAGCACTGATTTGAGGAGAAGACTCAGAATGAGAGGCAGACAATATACTGCAGCCTCAGTTCTATAAAACACACATGCACATGCACACACACACACACACACACACACACAGAGCCCGTGAACAGCTGCTTGTCAGTATGTATGCAGAGTGCAGTTGGTTGAAATTATGTTCATATTCTTCTGTCATGGTTTGTGTAGTTCTTTTGAAATATAATAATGAAAGTCTCTTTTTCAATTACATGCTTTTGCTCTATTAATTTGATACTGTGGTTACTATCAGACTGATTCCTTGTCCAAAGTGCTGTTCAAAATAAAATGCAAGGCTGAGTCCACCACAATCTTCTTAAATGGATCTAACTGTATAATGAAGCAGTCCCAAATGCAATAAGACACCATTTCCTCAAGTTTGAGGATTTCAGACTACTGAAAAGAGCCAGATTTTGTAGCTGGGATTCTTCTCCTTCCATTTAACACCCATGATAAAATCATGTGGGCTAAAGAAAAAACAAAATGAGGAGATGAGTATTGGATATTAACTGCTCTCTTCCGTGTCTTCTTCAAGGCTTTCAAGATTTTCAAAAATATTAGGTCAACACTAATAAACCAAACATTGCCTGCCAATGCAATCCCGCAACTCCTTTTTTGAAAAAGGGAATTAAACAAAGACCAAGTCCAGATTGCAGATCAAACCTTGTTTATAACTTTATTCAGTTACACTAAAAGTACAGATGACTTTGGAAGACAATAAATTAATTTCTATGTCTATTTGCTTGCCTTTTCTCCTTCAGAGTTGTTTTTGTTCTAATCCTATTGTCTTTTGAACCATGCTTACATTAAAAAATGCTGGCCTAATCCAGAAATGTTTGCACACAACAAAGCACTGTGTGTGACTAGTTCCACATACTGGAAACCCACATGCAGCAACATGTTCATCAGATGTACTCGCACATCTGATGAACAAGAACAAAGTGCCAGGAATCTATGACTTACAACATCCCCTGAAGTAGTACCACAATGGATACATTTTTATGTTTGGGTCCTCCACGCCAATGTTTCTGCTTCTCTCTCTATCTATCTGAGTTTGTGTTTTTGTGATGGTGCTGTTTTCTTATTCACATAACTATACAGAAAGTGCCGCCCTAACCCCACCCCAAGGGTGCCATTTTGGCACACGCTGGTCCACATGGTGCATGCCATCATGACGCACCTCTGGCGCTGCATCCATTAGAATGTAGCACCAAAGGGGCATCATAAAGCCTCACCGCCACAGCTATGGCACCCCTTGGAAGGTGAAAAAAGGAGCTGCTTTTGGTAGCACCTTTTTTGCACTCTTCAGAGGCTGGATTGGGGCTGGGGCGTAAGGTTGCCGCGGCCCTGATCCAGCTAGTAAAGGGGCAGCTGCAGACTGCTTTTTTGGGGTGTTTTATATAGCCCCTTAATTGAACAAGTTGTGATAGGAGTTATCAAAATGAATTGAACAGGTTGTAAGATGAGATCTTGTGCTTTAGGGCAGGCTTTCCCAACGGACAGTTTCCAGATATGTTGGACTCACACCATTGATATATACCATTGTGTATAAAACACATGTTGTTTTTTAAATGGTGCTTTGAATCATTACCTCATGAATGACAATTTAACAATTTAACAATTTCAATTATTACTATTAAGTGGTGATGAATTAATGCCCTGAAACCTAATGTTTCAAGCACTGCTTCTGGTCCTATCTCTGTCTACACTGGCTATCTTGTCTATACCAGCTGAAGAACCTAGCTAATGATAACATCTCTATTTCTGTGTTATTACTGGAATGTGTTTGTGCTAAAAAAAGTTTTATTAGATGAAGAGGAATGCAATATAACAGTCAGTCAGTTGATATATAAATCAAATGCCTCAGTCAAATGGCCACATGAGAAGGAATATGGTACCACAAGAGAGTTGGATCTTGATTTAGAGGGAGAGCTTATTTTTAGTGCTGAAAGCTCAACCTCTTCCTAGGCTTTTAAACTTCAGTTGCTTGTATGGTCTTCCCTTTCCTCCCAAGTTGGTGGTAGTGGTAGTTGAGTGCTTTCAGGTCATTTCTGATTTATGACAACTGTAAGGTGAAGTTGTCATGGGTTAGGGGGGGCTGACTGTGTGTGATTTGCCCAATGAGTTTCCATGGCTGAGCAGGAGATTGAACCACAATCTCCAGAGTATTAGTCCAATGATCAAACTACTACATCATGCTGACTCTTTCCTCCCAAGCACTTCCATATAAATGATAGCCTCTGTGGCTAGCCAGACACTCCACATGGAGGTACAAAGTTCTGGAGGTGGTGGAGGAACCCAAGAGTCCAGCTGGGAGCCCATGGATTAAGAGTCCTGTAGGCCTGAACTTGGGATACTGGCCTCCAAAGACTTTGATAGAACTATAGGCTCTTCTGGGATGACACATTGGGTGGGATTCGGTGTTGGTGATGGTGGGGTTCTGTTCTTTTTCTGGGACTGGATCTTACTGGATCTTGGCATTTAATCATAGTACAGCTTTAATGGGCAACTACTAAACTGATTCACAAGGATCATTCCACTTCCTTGTTCTAAAAGCTCTGCTGGCTGCTGCTCTGTTTCCAATTAAAAATGCTGTTTAGGACCTATAAAGGCATATACAGCTTAGCTCCAGGCTATCTCCTCATATGGGTTGGTCGGACCCTGAGGTCCACAGGAGGGGACCTACTCTCCTTTGCAGATACAATTATTGGAAACTTGGGAGAGGTCCTTCTTAGTGGCTGCTCCTAGACCTCCCTCCCTAAGGAAGCTGGAATGACCTCCTCCTCACTGTCCTTCCATTGGCAGGTGAAGACTTTTTATTATTATTCAGACAGGCTTTTAGTGAAGGCTTTTAAGGAAAGGATTGTAAAGACTATTATTTTACACTGTAATAATAATAATAATAATAATGGGATTTATTTATATACCACCCAATCACTGGGAATCTGGGTGGTTTACAACAGAGGGGATAATAGACAGTTCCCTTTCCTCAGGCTTACAATCTAAAAAGACATGACACAAAAGGAGAAGGGGATGGTGGTGGGGGGAGAGGATCAGGTCCAGCATTCTTCTCTCCCTTTGAGGCCTGGACCAAGGCAGATGGACTGGAGGGAGGGCTGCAGAAAGGCAGTGGAGGACGTTTGGGTGCGGGCCTTGCCTGGAGAAATCCCCCCCCCTCCCACTGGTGCTTACAGCTGCACCTGAGCACCAAGCTGCAGAGACTCAGGCTGATAAAAAAAACCCTCAAGGCACCACTCCTCAGCAGAAAGGCAGTGGAGGACGTTTGGAGGATGTGGGGGCCCTTGCCTGGAGACATCCCCCCCCCTCCCACTGGTGCTTACAAACTCAGCTGGCCACCTGAGCCCAAGGCTGCAGAGGACTCAGACTGGGAAGAAAACCCCTGCCCAGGCACATCTCCTCAGCAGAAAGCAGTGGAGGAGTTTGGAGGACGTGGGGCCTTGCCTGGAGACATCCCCCCCCCCTCCCACTGTGCTTACAAAGCTGCACCTGAGCCCAAGGCTGCAGAGGACTCAGGCTGGGATATAAAAAACCCGCCCAGGCACCATCTCCTCAACAGAAAGGCAGTGGAGGACGTTTGGAGATGGGGCCTTGCTGGAGACATCCCTCCCCCACCCACGGTGCTTACCAGCTGCACCTGAGCCCAAGGCTGCAGAGGACTCAGGCTGGGATATAAAAAACCCGCCCAGGCACCACTCCTCAGCAGAAGCAGTGGAGGCGTTTGGAGGACGTGGGGCCTTGCCTGGAGAACAACCCTCCCCCCTCCCACTGGGTCTTACCACGCACCTGAGCCCCAAGGCTGCAGAGGACTCAGGCTGGATAAAAAACCCTGCCAGGCACCATCTCCTCAGCAGAAAGGCAGTGGAGATTTGGAGGACGTGGGCCTTGCGGAACATCCCTCCCCCTCCCACTGGTGCTTACCAGCTGCACCTGAGCCCAAGGCTGCAGAGGACTAAGGCTGGGATATAAAAACCCTGCCAGGCACCATCTCCTCAGCAGAAAGGGCAGTGGAGAGTTTGGAGGATGGGGGCTTGCCTGAGACAATCCCTCTCCCCCCTCCCACTGGTGCTTCCAGCTGCACCTGACCCAATGCTGCAGAAGGACTCAGGCTGGGATAAAAAACCCTGCCACAGGCACCATCCCTCAGCAGAAAGGCAGTTGGAGGACGTTTGGGGATGTGGGGCCTGCCTGGAGACCCCTCCCCCTCCCCTGGTCTTACCACCACCTGAGCCCAAGGCCCTGCAGAGGACTCAGGCTGGGAATAAAACCCTGCCCAGGCCCAGGCACCATCTCCTCACAGAAAGCAGTAGATGTTTTAGATTGGGGCCGTCAGGGAACATCCCTCACCCCTCCCACGGGGCTTACAGCTGCAACTAAGCCCAAGGCCAAGGAACAGGCTGGGAATAAAAACCCGGCCCAGGCACAATCTCCTCAAAAAAAGGCAAGTAGAACGTGATTATTGAGGAATCCCTATCCACTACCCCAATCCCCCCTCCCACCCAACTGGTGCTTACCATCATCACCTAGCCCAAGGCTGCAGAGGACTCAGGCTGGGATATAAAAACCCTGCCCAGGCACCATCTCCTCAGCAGAAAGGCAGTGGAGGACGTTGGGCCTTGCCTGGAGACATCCCTCCCCCCTCCCACTGGTGCTTACCAGCTGCACCTGAGCCCAAGGCTGCAGAGGACTCAGGCTGGGATATAAAAACCCTGCCCAGGCACCATCTCCTCAGTGGGAAAGTGGGCGGTGCTTAGCAGGCCCAAGACTATTTCCCCAACATAGCAGCATTCTTGGCTCTGGATTAGGGTGTGCATTCTGTTCTTCCCCCTGTATTTCCCTCAGAGTGTTATTTTAAGTGGTAATTGGAGGTCTGATTGTATTATTGTAAGACCTGAGGGGTTGTGGGTTGGATAAATAGGAGTATACCATCAGCCATAAAGTCCTTTGTCATC
This sequence comes from Sceloporus undulatus, assembly GCF_019175285.1. NCBI lineage: Eukaryota > Metazoa > Chordata > Lepidosauria > Squamata > Phrynosomatidae > Sceloporus > Sceloporus undulatus. Next base: position 302,227,458 of record NC_056523.1, on the reverse strand, counting down.
TGAGATGGGGTTAAAGGACTTGGTTTATCCTATGTCCCAATTACCCCATCTTGACAGTGGCTCTAATTCCTATCATCACACCTGAGGCTGGGAATGGGACGGGGGCGGCTATTGGAGTTGTGTTGGGGAATGGGAGGTATGGATGTAACAGAGGGAACAGATGTTACAAAAGAAGACGGGATCGCTGTTTGAAAGCTATCCCGCCTTCAGTTCCCCCTGTTTCCCAGAATGGCTTGGAGAGCAGACCAACCATTCCACAGAACCTCACCTTGCTTCTTTGCAATGCCAGGTCGGTGAAAAATAAGACCTATATCATCCAGGATCTACTCCTGGATGAGGATGCCGACCTGGCTTGCTTCACAGAGACCTGGCTGGGGGAGGACAGTGCTGCTATATGGGCACAGGCCCTCCCAGCCGGGTACTCTGTCAGTGAGCAGGTGAGGGGAAGTGGGCGGGGGGGCGGAGTGGCTCTGGTTCATAAGAACACCTTAACCTTGACCAGGATACCTGTCCGGAATACAATCCATTTCGAGTGTATGTACCTTAGCCTGAAGACCAGGGATAGATTGGGGATTCTGCTAGTCTACCGGCCACCCCGTTGTCTGGCAGACTCCCTGACCGAGCTGACACAGCTGGTCTCTGAGCTGGTGTTGGAGACCCCCAGACTCTTAGTTTTGGGGGACTTCAACATCCCGCTCGAGACCAGCTTAACAGGCGCGGCTCAGGAGTTCATGGATACCATGACAAACATGGGCCTATCCCAATTGGTCAACGGGCCTACACATTGTGCGGGTCATACACTCGATGTGGTGTTCTGTACCGAACAGGCATATCCATGGGCGGAGGTGGTAAGCACCTCCGCATTGTCATGGACGGATCATTTCCTGGTCAAGACAGAACTCAGAGCCAATTTCTGCTCCTCCGGGGGTGGCGGACCCATTAGAATGGTCCCGCCCCCGAAGGCTGATGGAGCCAACTGGATTCCAGAAAGCCTTAGAGGGTTTAATGGTTGGGAATGCCAGGGATCCTGTCAATGCTCTGGTCAATACCTGGAACACCGATCTTACCAGGGCTATCGACACGATCGCTCCCAAGCGCCCTTGCCATCCCGCCCCAAATCGGAGGCCCTGGTTCACACCAGAGCTGAGGAAGATGAAGCGGTTTGGACGACGGCTAGAGCGCAGGTGGCGGAAGACTCGACACTTATCCGACAGAACTCGCCATAGGAACTTTCTTCGTTCCTATCGGGAGGCAATACATGCAACGAAGAGAGCCTTCTCCTCTGCACGTATTGCGTCTGCAGAGTCTCGTCCAGCAGAGCTGTTTAAGGTGGTGAGGGAGATGACGCAGGTGCCCCCTGCACCAAATCCCTTACTTAACCCGACGACGGCCTGCTGTGACGCATTTAACAACTTCTTTGCAGACAAAATCTCTCAGATAAGAGCAGACTTAGAAGCCACCATTGAAACAGAGTCGACAGGCGAGGCGTCCAGTGACTCCGCCGATGTAGTTATACTGGATCAGTGGCAATCTGTGAGTACCGAGGACGTGGACAAGCTGCTTGGTAAGTTGAGGAAGACAACCTGCCCTCTCGACCCTTGCCCATCATGGCTGGCCGTTCAGGGGGGGGATGCATTGATGAGACTCCTCACGGATATCATCAATGCGTCCTTTAGGGAAGGACATGTTCCATCTTGTCTAAAGGAAGCGGCTGTTAGGCCGCTTCTGAAGAAACCTTCCCTGGACCCCCTGGATATGAGAAATTATAGGCCTGTGTCACTGCTGCCATTTTTGAGCAAGGTGGTTGAGAGGGTGGTTGCTCTTCAGCTCCAAGCTGTCTTGGATGAAGCCGATTATCTAGACCCATTTCAAACCGGCTTTAGGACAGGCTTTGGGGTTGTGACCGCCATGGTTGCCTTGACCGACGATCTGCGTCTGAGCATCGACAGGGGTAGTGTGACCCTGTTGGTGCTCCTAGACCTCTCAGCGGCTTTCGATACTATAGATCACGGCATCCTCTTGGACCGCCTGAGGGGGTTAGGTATCGGGGGCACTGCTTTGCAGTGGTTCCGGTCCTTCCTCTCGGGTCGGTCCCAGAGGGTGCTGCTCGGGGACTGTAGCTCCAGTAAGAGGAACCTCACTTGTGGGGTTCCTCAGGGGGCTATTTTGTCCCCGATGTTATTCAACATCTATATGAAGCCGCTGGGTGAGATAATACGGAGTTATGGTGCTGGGTGTTATCAGTACGCTGATGACACCCAAATCTATTTCTCCATGTCTCGTTCGTCGGCCACGAATTCCAATGGCATCTCTTCTCTCAATGAATGTCTTCAAGCGGTAATGGGCTGGATGAGGAAAAACAGATTGAAACTGAATCCAGATAAGACGGAGGTGCTCACGGTAGCGGCCCTGAAACCAAGAATTGGGTTGCAACCTCCAGTCCTGGATGGGGTCACACTCTCCTCCAGTGACTGTGTTCGCAGTCTGGGGGGTGCTCCTCGACTCGTCGCTCCTGATGACAAATCAGGTAAATGCGACGGTCAGGAGCGCCTGCTATCAGCTTCGGCTGATACGCCAGCTGCGCCCTTTTCTGGAAGTAAGGGACCTCGAAACTGTTGTGCACGCACTGGTAACCTCACGCCTGGACTTCTGTAATGCACTCTACTTGGGGCTACCCTTGTGCTTGGCTCGGAAGCTTAGCTGGTACAAAATATGGCAGCCAGGCTTATTTCTGGTACATCTAGGAGGGACCACATTACTCCGGTTCTGAGGTCCCTCCACTGGCTGCCTATTAGCTTCCGGGCCCAGTACAAGGTGTTGGTTATTACCTTTAAAGCCCTAAATGGCTTGGGTCCAAGCTATCTCAGGGACCGCCTCCTCCCGTATAATCCTCCCCGCGCTCTCCGGTCCTCTGGGAGGAACTTACTGCAGCCTCTAAAATCTAGGCTTGCGGCGACCTCCCAGAGGGCATTTTCTGTTATAATTCACTGTTGTCAACCGCCCGGATTGGTTCGCCACAGGGCGGTATACAAATAAATATTATTATTATTATTATTATTATTATTATTATTATTATTATTATTAATCGAGGCTGGGCCTGATGGCATTGGGCCTGTCCTTTCCCTCCCTCCCAGACCAGAAGATGACAGTTGGAAGGAGGGAGGGGAGGGCTCTTCTTCTTCAGGCCCGATGGCATTGGGCCTATCCTTTCACTCCCTCTAAGGCCAGAAGATGACAGTTGGAAGGAGAGGGGAGGGCTCTTCCTCTTCAGGCTCAATGGCATTGGGCCTGTCCTTTCACTCCCTCTAAGGCCAGAGGATGACAGTTGGAAGGAGGGAGGGCAGGGTCTTCCTCTTCAGGCCTGATGGCATTGGGCCTGTCCTTTCACTCCCTCTAAGGAGTGTTTGACTTTTAAGTATCTTTTTTAAAAAGCGTATGCTTTTAATATGGTTAATAGTTTAATTCAGTTTTGATGTCAACTTTTTTCTGGTTTTAGTTGTAAACTTTTAAATATGTAAGCCACTTTGACTCCCAGTCTTGGGGAAAAGATGGAATATATAAATAAAATGTTGTTCATTGAAGGATGCCCCAGCAGACGCCCATTGCCCAGAAACCTCTGGTGAATCAAATTGTATATAAATGCTAAAAGACTGTTCTCTTCAACTCACATTCAGTACAAAGTTTTAATCCAACTATTTGGACTTTAAACTAGTTATATTCCAAAGTTCAAATAGATAAATGCTGAACTGGAAGGAGAATTTCTGGGTGGATGAAAGCAGATAACTAGAAGATCACATAAAATCTCAGGGCTTTCAATAGTCAGTGATTTAAAGGTGCTCTGATTGAAGTAGAAGGCAAAGGAGATTTGGCTTAGTATTGTGTTTTTCTAATGAACATTTTCCTAATGATGCATTGCAGAAGGAAACATGTAACCTTCCAGATGTTTTTGGATTTCAGGTCCTATCATTCCTTCTCAGTGGCTATACTGGCTAGAACATCTGGGTCTTACAAATACACAACAACATCTGGAAGGCCATATAATTTTCATCTGGATCTTTAAAAAAGAGAGTTCACTGAAAATCAAACACTGGAAATTCAAAGGTGGAAAACCCAACTTTGTAGTTTTGACTTCAGTCTTCCATCTTTTTCTAGTGGCTTTTTTTTTCTGCTGAAGAACACACATACACTTTTTTTCTGTAAAAGGTGAGAAATTAGATGGATGTTTTAAAGATGGAAATAAATGGTTCTAATTCATTTCCTAAATGTTGTTTTGAAGAGTAGAAATATCTTTCCATTTGAAAAGAAACAGGCTGCTAAAAAGCTTAACAAACCGTTTCATAATTTGCCAAATAGATTCCATCTGTGTAAGCTAATATAACATAAACGATGGTTTGTTTTATTCTGTGGAATAGCATTAATTCAGAGCTTGACATATTAACATGTGTCATAATAGAGCTGTTCTTCAGATCCTACACCACACAGGGCATTGGTGAATGGATTGGTTTACATGTGGTGTGCCTATTAACACATGTCTGTATTGTGCATTAATACCCCCCGGTAGCAACAAGTCTTAACAGTAAGATCTATATGCTAATGTTAAACCAGCTCATGAACAATGTAACATCTGCTTTTTCAATTAATGCTATTGTATTGCTGTTATATTTGGACTATTTTCATCTCCAGACACAAGAGAACAGGAGTGATTGGTATCATATAATATATGATCAAAGATCTTATTTGAATGTAAGGGCAAAAAAAGTGTCTGTGGGTGCATTTACACTATAGAAATAATGCAGTTTGACACCACTTTGTCATGGCTCCATCCTACAGAATCCGGGATTTGTAGTTTTGCGAGGGACCCAGAGAAGGCTAAAGACCTTGCAAAACTAGAAATCTCAGGATTCCATAGGAATGAGCTATTGCACTTAAAGTGGTGTCAAACAACATTATTTGTACAGTGTAGATGCGTCCTACAAATATGCATGCAACATAAAGCACGGGTATCAAACATTAAGACCTTAACCTTAGCCTTTACTTCAGTGTCCAGCGAGTAGTGAACATGGTCTACAGTCATTCATAAATTGTACGTATTAAAGAGGAAACTCCATATTCTTTAGCAGACAATATTTATTTATTCATTTTACTTACTACATTTGTATGTGCTTTTCTCCCAAAGTGGGACTCTAAGCAGCTTCCAAAAACAGCAAATTAAAAATGCTTGCAATAACAGTTTAAAAACAATTTTAAATTCTCACACTAAACCCCATAAAATTATTTAAAAGCCATACAAACTTTAAGAACAAATAAAACACACAAATAAATAAAAACCTTCCCTGCTCACCCAAACCAAAAATGTCTTTGCCTAAATAGCCTAAATCCTGTTAGTGATATTTAGAACAGTTGCTGAATGGTGAATCAACATGTAGGTAAATCCATTGATTCAATGGGCAGGGACGTAGCCAGGATTTTGGGAAGGGAGGGGTCCAGACTAAGTGCCACCGTTATAATGGGGCTTGGCACGGTGGTGCAGTGGCATGCACCATTCATTGTATCTAATGGAAATGGGGGGTCTAGACCCCACAGACCCCCCCCCGGCTACATCCCTATAATGGGTTTGCTCTAGTAGAATTAGCCAATAGGATTTTAGCCAATATATATTACTCTCAGAGATATCAACTACATTGTTGTTGCTGCTGCTGCTGTGTGCCTTCAAGTTGTTTCTGACTTATTTGTGACCCTAAGACAAACCTATAATAAGATTTTCTTGGCAAGATTTGTTCAGAGGAGGCTTGTCATTGCCTTCCCCTGAGGCTGAGAGCATGTGACTTGCCCAAGGTCACCCAGTGGGCTTCATGGCCAAGTTGGGAATCAAACCCAGATCTCCAGAATCATAGTCCAACTCTCAACCATTATGCCACACTGTCCCTTCCCACCAACGACATGCCTAGAGCCAATTCAAAAATAGGTAGACCAAGTTTGGCTTGACCAATTGAGAAAGGGAGAGAGTGCCTCTCATCTCCTGCTGTTCAAAAGGACAGAAATTTCCATAGGATTTAAAGTCTATGGAATAGGGTCATATTTTGCTGTGGAACAATTATAGGGTAACCTGCCTGATGTAATGACTTGGGAGAGCCAACACCAAGGTTCCACTGCATCATGAGATTTACCAGGTAGCCTTGAACCAATTGCTTTCTCTCAACCTGACCTATGTTAGTTGGGAACATGAAAACTTATGTCTTGATTCTGTTGCATTTTTCCAAATCCCACCTGCATTTTATCCCTACCCTTGTTTCATATCAGGTTGTAAGATCTTTTTTCCTATATGCTTCACACTCATATGTATTTTTTGCCTACTTCGTGCGCAGCATTTTGGAACAATTTATTTCTCCAAAATATACTCTTAAGTGTTGTAAATGTATATATTGGGGAGGGTCTAGGGATGGAAAGAATATTAAAAATATTTTTAAAAATTATGTCCTTGAGAAGACTTGAGAAAACATTGATGAGAAGATTCTACATGGGACTACCCTTGTGCCTAGTCTGGAAACTTCAACTAGTGCAAAATATGGCAGCCAGGCTGGTCGCCGGTAAAACTAGGAGTGACTGAATAACACCTGTCCTAAAATCTCTTCACTGGCTGCCTATTAGTTTCCGGGCACAGTACAAGGTGTTGGTTATAACCTTTAAAGCCCTACATGGCTTGGGTCCAACCTACTTGAGGGATTGCCTGCTCCCTTATAATCCACCCCACACACTCAGGTCCTCTGGGAGGAATCTATTGCAGCCTTTAAAAACCAAACTAACTGCTACCTCCCAGAGGGCCTTCTCTGCAGTTGCTCCTAAACTATGGAACGGTCTGCCGGACGAGATCCATCAAATTGCCAGCTTAGACAGCTTAGATGGATCTCTTCCGGCAGGCCTTTCTTGAATAAAAGTGCCTGGCCACAGAATGTCTGCCCCTCACATCATGTATTAGCCCACCGCTCTGTCCTCGTTATATTTTTTTTATTATGTTTTTAATAGATATTTTAATCTCCAATTTTAATTGTAACATGTTTAATCCTGTTTTAAGGGGGGAATTTGGGATATAATGTTGTGAATGTGGATATTTTAATATGTTGTGAGCCGCTTTGATTATCTTGTCATAGAAAAGCAGGATAAAAATAAAAGTTTTATTTATTATTTATTTATTATTGGACCAATGAAACTCTTTTCAGATGAAGACTTGTTTTTTGAATAAACTTACATGTAATTTTTAGGTGAAGAAAATGCAATTTTTTGCACAGAAAACAGCATTTTTTAAATAAGAGAATGTTGTTTTTTGCACAGAGACAAAAAACCGTCTATATGAAAAGTTTGTACAGAATACATCCTAAACTGTGAAAAGTCTCCAAAAACTGTGTCGTTCTTCAAAGATTTTCTCACAGTGTGAAGAAAATGGCTGAAATTACTCATTGCTTCCTTCAAGAACTAATTTAGTGAAGAATTACATCCCTGCTATTTTCATCAAGGAAGTCAGAGTGTTGAGTCCTAGGGAAAAATTTTCCATCCCTTTTTATGGGGAGGATAAAGTGAGGAAAAGAGTCATCTGAATTGCCCTGGTCTCTCTGGAGAAATGATGGGATAGAAATATAACTAATAAATAAATGCATAAATGACAGTGTACAGAAAATGATTTATGATATATGACCTATCTTTGACAGGGTGGGAAAATACTAGCCAAAGGCAAAGCATAAACTTGAACTTCGAAGGGCAGTGGCTCAACTGATCTGTAGGGCGTCACAGGATTAGGTGCTAATCCTTATTCTTGTTTAGGTTCCCTGTATGAATAGTACATTTGCAGATGATACAAAAATTAGAAGGTGCTGCAGACATGGACTGGAACTGCCAAAAGGCAAGATGTTTCAAGAAAAAAAATATATGGATTAGAAGTCACAAACTGTGATTCAAGACCAAAAATATGCAAGAGCTGTAGAAATAATATTCTACTTAATGATATTTTGTGAAGAAGTGAAAACAAAAGCCAGGGTGATTAGAGTCTGCAACAATGTAGATTACTTCTCTGATTGTCCATCTGGTCTGTCAGAGAGCTCTGGTGCCCCACCAAACTACAAATCCCAGCATTCAGTAGGATAGAGTCACGGCACTTAAAGTGGTGTCAAACTGCTTTATTTCTGTAGTGTGGATACACTGAGAGGCAGTAGGATAGTCATTTTTAAATATCTAAAGGGCTATCATGTGAAGGATAGAGGCTGCAGATGCTCTGCACAAATAATCCGGATTGGGTTACCAAACTACAGTTCCTGGAATTCTATAGTACAGTTGCCCTTCTTTTTTCTCAGAGGATCCATTCCGGACCCCCTCACAAAAATGGAGTTTCACTTATATTCAAGCCCCATTGGCTTGAATATAGGCACAAGCATGTGTGGGGGCACACCACAGGTGTGCATCCCATTTATTCCCCCTCCATTCATCCTTTGCACATAAGCAAGGGAAGCGAGTCTGAAGACAGCAAGAGCGGAGGGAGGACTGTATTGACCCATGGAAGTTAAAGTAGTGTCAAACCGGATTATTTCTGTAGTGTGATTGAAGCCAGAGGAAGCTTGTTCAGAGGAGAGGACCCAAACCAATGGATCCAAATCACAAGATTTCAACAAAACTATACAAATAACTTTTAAGAACTTTTAAGTAATAAGAACTTTTAAGAAATGAGAATTTTTAGAGAATTGTAATCCAAAGAGTTTGGTTTACATCCAAAAATGTTAACTTTTATGAGCTGTGTTTTAGGTTTTATGTGAAAGACCTTTGCTCTCACTAGTAATGTGAAGTAGTACAGCCCAACTACACCTTGTCTGAGGAAGATGGGAAATGTAGTCCAACTAATCTAGAGAGCAGTAGTTTGGGGAGGACTGATATCTTAAAAAACACAATAAATTTTGTATCATCGGTTTCATAACAGACTTTCCTGTCACACCACCAGCCCAGAATGGCCTTGAGTGCCCCCCCCCCAACATCAAACTGGTTTCTGTTGAGCCATGTGTAATCAATAAAACAATATTACAACACTTGTGTTTGCTCTATTCAGTGAGTTTATCTGAGAGAGAGTTCGAGGGAGTACAGTATCTGTTTTTTTCCTTCATATAACTACAGGCCAAGAGGTAGGTTTACAAGCTGTGGTTAATTCTGAAATATTCAGCCACTGATGCATCATACAATCATGCAGTTAAGTGAATGAACTCTAAAGGCTTGTCCCAGCATGAAGACACAACTAGAAAGGAGCCAAATCTGCATATGCTTTCAGTAGTGTTGAAAGACGCATCTGCTTCTGGACAATTTTTCACAACTTAAAAAAGAAAAGACATATTCATCTGTACATTTTAAGTCTAATAGGCAACAAAGCATTATGATATTATGATTTGCCTCCCTACTCTATTTTTCACCTCAGCCAACATATTTAGTGTTCACCCACTCTGGATTGTTTTTTGTTTTGTTTTAATTGGAAAGAAATGAATAAGGAAGGATTTGTTAAAGGATACAAATCTAGTGTATTATCAGAATGCAACAAGTGCTTAAAAAGGTCAGCTTCATGAATCAAGAATGAAGAATTCTGAATGAGCAATCCTTGAATATCTCTGAGCATATGTGTGGTTGTTGTGTGCTTTCAAGTCATTTCTGACTTATAGTGACCCTAAGGCAAATCTATCATAGGGTTTTCTTGGCAAGATTTGTTCACCGGGGGGGGGGGGGGGGGGGGGTGTTTGTTTTTGTTTTAAGGGTTAGAGTGTGATTTCTTTACGATCACCCAGGAGTCTTCTGCATGAGCCCCATCTTTTCAGCGGCTGTGCTAGTAAAAATAAAATAGCAACATACCACTTTCAAGGCAGTCTACACTTCACCTCCTTTCCTTTGTGCAACCGGGGCTGCTGCCTCCATTGTACTTTCTTCCCAGTTCTCTCTTAACCTTCTCCTCCTGTCTTATGCCCAACCCAGCATCCCTTTAGAGGGTTTTTTTTTTAAAAAAAAAATCTACTTTTTCATGCAGTTCTGGAGCTCTGCTACCGTGATTGAAATAAAAAGAAAGACAGAAATGAAATAGAAATAAAAGTAATAAAGATAATCAAGAATAGCAAGAGGAGGGGGACAGGGGAAAGAGGACACTGATACTACGTGACTCTTAATAGCTCAACAATAGCTGCCTTGGTAGCAACATTTCACATCTGTGGGCATGCGTCAATGAAAAGGGATGAGTTGGCGCAACTATGGGTTAGAGGTGCTGTCATGGGATGAATTTGGCCAATGCGACTTCTTTCTTTGTGTAATCACAGTTTAAAAACCACATGTCGTAATGTCTCCAGTGGGTTTCCATGGCTGAGCATGGATTCGAACCCTGAGTCCTAGTCCAACACTCAACACCATGCTGGCTCCTCTGAGCATAAATAGAAACATATACAGGACATCTTCTCTTTTTCCCCCCTCCATTATTGAATAACTGCATCTTCTGCCTCCCCTTAGAATTAAGAAAAGATGGCTTACTAAGATCAGAAATGGAGTCCATATTGGACATTCACCAGATAGGCAGGATCCCAAATTTCACTTCCTAGCAAATCTATTTTAAAGGATCAGTATATCTTTGTAGCAGTCCTAGAGCTCTGCTGTATCTTTATTGTTACACACATGGATGTCTCCCCATACTCCAACAAGCTTTATTGATTTCTTGTTTCTAAAAACCCATCTGATTGAATGTAAAAAGGAAGAGATACTGTGGAGATCTAAGAATTTAACTGGGTCATCTAGCAAAAGGGGGTTATAGAAAGGAAGGCCACAATCCTATATCCATTTACCTGCTTGAGTTGAGTTGTTTATGACTGTACTGCACTGACACAGGCTGTTTGGTTTTAGAGAAAGCAGGGGCAGACCTTTTATCTTTTCCTTCCAAAATCCTGTTTATAACTATATAGACAGTGAGGACATATATAAAAATTGATTAAGGAGCAGTGTTTTAGTCTGTGGGAAACAGAGAAAAGAGTTTTTAGTACAGTCTCCCCTTCTAACTTGTGGATCTGAGATCCACGACCTCAGTTATGTGTGGAGGGGCGACCTCCATTTTTTTTAATGGCGCGTATGCCCTGGGGCACATCCTATTCAAACCTATGAGGTTTAAATACGCATGAGCCTCAATTTTTGTGGGAGGGTCCGGAACAGATCCCCTGCACAAACGGAGGGTCAACTGTACTTCAAAATATTTTAATAATATAACAATATATTAGGAGTCCTAAGGAGAAAAGAAGTAGCTATTTCTACATATGACAAGTAACATTAAAGAAAAGCAGGAGGGTTAGTAGCAAGAGGAGAAGAGTCTCGAACATAGCATGCTTGCAAGTCTTGCACAATAGGGGAAGAGATACTCCAGAGTAAAACAACTTAAATCCAACTTTTACCCACTACAGTAGCTTTTCAGCCCTGAGTTGCTTTTTTCAGTCCTAGGGCACATTTACACTAACTCTCTTAATCCAGCGTATTATGCTTCAGAATTTTTATTATGCCCTAAGTTCTTGACACAGTGTGGGCCAAATGTGTCCATATGGTCCTCTGGGTGACACCACATCGCTCTGCTAGCCTGTCCCTCTTGGTGTCACTGCAGATCCCTATGAGAGCCTTGCCATCATTGTTGCTTCTGATGAAGTCATAATGGGGCACCCATGTGATCAACGAGGAAAGGATGAGTGGCTCCCTCCTTATTGATCACATGGTGGGACACCCCACTCTGACCTCAGCAGAAGAAATGGTGACTGCCAGGCTCTTGCAGAAAGCTGCTTGGCTGGTGAGGCCACAATGGCAGTGACTCCAAGGAGGACAGGCCAGTGGGACAACACAGTGAGTGTGTAGAGATATGTGGACAGCTTGGTTGTTCCAGATCCAGCCCAGTCCAGCTGTCCTCATGTTCAATACAACCAGGTTCACTTGTTTATTCACACTGGAATAAACAGCATTTTTGTTAAATCAGATTAACAGTTTAAAGAAGTTAATTCACTGTGTGCATCATGAAGTTTCATCACACTGGATATGGGATGAGTCTGGGGATTTTGGCCAGTGCAGACAAGCCCCTAATTTGGAATGGTGTTTCCTCACTCACAGTTTCACTTAGAAACCAGAGGAATTAGCATGTCAAATAAACCCTTCCCAGTATAGAGGAGACTGTTCAGTATGAATTCTGTGGGGCAGAGGACACAGCAAAACACAAAACCTTGTTAAGTTATTCCCCTCTCTTGTTTCCAAACATTAAAACATTAAATTAGTGACAGATGCCCTGACTGAGCAAAACATTAACAAATTAACAAATTAATTTTAACAAATTATTTTCTAGCTCTGGTTTCTCTTTAGCAAAATGGGTGGTTCAGTTTGGGACAATTAAGGACCACCTCTTGGAGAAGCAAGATCAAGATTAGTATTTATGGTTGTACAATCTTGGACCTCTCACTTTAACCACAGATTCCAAAAGCACAGAAACCCTGTTCAGGCATTTGCTTGAAAACTGGAGAACTCGATGGGTGATGGGGACATAGGTGCAAAATAAACACCATCCCCAACATCCCCAGGAATGTGCCACATTGTGTATTGAGCAGAAAGGCCAACAGAATGTTTTGGAATGTACTCCATTGACTATGATTACAGCACTCACATGAACCTTGCTTATCAAGGGTGAATGCAGCTACAAAGTCCCTTGCAGAACTTTGTGGACAATGCCCAAAGGTCTCTGATGTTGCTACGTACATAACAAGATCCAGGGTGCGGGGCTTCAGTACATGCCCATTGATATGCAGTACTATCCATTTAACCCTTCTTTACCATCTAGAAAATGCCTGGCCATGGTTTCTGCATACTCAGCTAGAAAAATGCAGAGCTTGCAAAAACATTCCAGGGATTCTGGGAGTTGTAATGCACAAAAAAGTAAGTTTTCTGATTTCTGCTTAGAAAAGCCAGGTAAAATATAGCCTTCCAATATTTCATAGATGAAAATGGGGACAGGTGTGGCCCAGAAATATCAGTGTAGTCCAGAGGGCAAAAATTATTAATGAGAAAAAACAGAATGGGAGAGGTTGCAGCAGTTTGCTTTTGCCTAAGCCTACTGGGAAATGCAAAATTCTTTCCTCCTGCTGAGTCAGCTTAATGCAGACTAGTTCACTTAGCAACAAGTGAAATAAGATGAAGAGAAAGGAATAAAATGGGAGGTGGAAAGAGAAAGTGGGACATTTTAAATACTGAAAAAGTGTGATGGTAGAGGGGCTGTATGGAGTTAAATATCAGCAATTCAGTCATGCAAAGTTAAACAGGTGCAGAATAGAAAGGATTTTTTTAAAAAACAACTCCCAGTTGTTGGCCTATACTGGGAGGTAATCTTTTTCTCTTGATTTTTTTAAATCATGAGTTAAACCAAAATTACTTATTTTTCTTTTTCTTTTTAAAGTGGCAGTATTAACAACAACAACAACAAAAACCTAAAACCCTCTCTTCTTTTCCAATGCTCTTTTGGCACTACTTGAAATAAATGTTTGCTCATTTATTTAAAGTGCCTTTAGTACTGATGTTTCAAAAATAGCCCTTCTTCTCTCCCCCCCCCCCCTTTACATACTTCTATCATGCATCATGCTTGGCTTATGTTACAATTTTACTGATGACAAGCAAAGCTCATTCAAAGTTAAAGTGCTGTTACCTGAGTAAGCATTCCCTTCATGGTGCTGTAATATACAGTGGACTCTCCACATTTGCTGGGGCTAAGGGGGAAATAGGGAAAATGAAAATTAAAAAAAAAACACTTTCTTTAACCCGAGAGAACACCTCTCTAGGAATCTCTAAGTCCTCCAGTGCAGCTCTATGGTCAACAACTGCCAGATATAGACCCTAGAATTGTATTGGATGACCTACGAATGCCTGGAGAAGTGTTTTCTCTAGAAATCTCTAGGTCCTGCAATGCAACCTCTGACAGACATTGTCCATAGAGTTTGGCTGGAAGACCTAGAGAGAACATATTAATAAAGTCTGTGAATAATCAAATCCACAAAAGTCAAAGCCACAAAATGTGGAGGGCCAACTGTAGTGATAAACTACAATGGTGTAGCACTTATTACAACAGTCCCTGCAGCCATGTCCCTTCAAAGAGAATCCAAAAACCGAGGCAGTTGTGTTGATCTGTATCAACAAGCAAGTTCTAGACACTGTCATCTCCACCAGGAGAAACAGCAGAACTGGAGTTCATCCATAAACTACACACATCTCAACACTATCTGACCACATCTTGAGGTGGGCACCCTACACTCATCTGTTCCCTCAACCTGCAAGCTAGTTTACAAAGCCAAACTGGTCTTGCCACTTCATTTCCATATACAATGCCCAGTTCCCAATGTCTGTGTTCACTAACGGCCATCGTTAAAACTGGTCTTGCTACTTCATTTCCATACACAATTTTGAATTCTCATATGCTATTAATGGCATATATATGTCTTTCCCTGGTTTCCACTCCACTAAATGCATCTGATGCATCTGCATCTAAATGCCACCTCCCAATAGTATACACTGCACCAGAGGAAGCCTACAAAATATCTTGTTGCTGGGGAAAATCAATTTGTCATCTCCATTGCTAAACCCAGGGTTGTGGCAAGAGAGATGATGGCTGAGATACTATTGACATTGGCTGAGATTCCAGCCAATGTCATCATCCCTGGAAATCAAAAAGTTCAAGTATTCCAACCATGAATCCTGCAGTTCACTACACCATGACACCATTATATCATTAGGGACTGTAGAACAGCTTGCTACATTCACTGCCATATAAATGCTGGGTACAGACACTGACTTGAATGTCTCAGTAGGGTGGGAGTTGAACACATTCTATCTGCAGCACCCCCTATTTGCAAAAGATGAAAGGAGCACCCCATGAAAGGTCTATGGGAGAAGGGGTGAATTCTGCATGCAAGCCAAGATTTGTTTGTTTTTTAAACACATTCTTGCCCTGCTACCTTCTGCTCCCTCCTCCTTTTACTAGCTGAGCTTGTGTAAATTTAGATTCCACAGACTCTTGAACAACATAATACATTACTCTTTTCTGGGGTGGGGGAATGGAAAGAAGCAAGATTTATTGTACCCCAAAATACTTTTCATCACTTCCTCAAATCACACATTTATTTTATTTTTTTCCCAGTCAAATGCAAAACAGTTCAGAAATAGATTACAGATTGCTTGGGTAAAGACCAAGAGCATGGAGAGCTTTTGTAGCGATTACTTAACCGTAGTGATTAAACATACCACTCTCATTCTCAAATGGAAGAGAAATGGAATGCTATTCTGTCACAATCCATTTGGTGGCAGTGCTTGTTAGCATCAGCACCTTATGGGGAAAGGTTCCTTGGATGACTTTAAACCAAACTTGTTCATTTTGAGGTCCATTCTGTCTCAAATGCCAAATCATCACAATCCTTCCAAGGGACCCAATAGGAGACCACAGTAGCCCTGTGGTTATTGTTGTTATGATATTTTTAGTAGTAGTATGAGTATATTAAGATTCTCTAAACCCAGCTTGATGTACAAATACAAATGTAATCCCTGTAAAGGCTTTAAAACAATAGAAGTGTCTTTTAATATCACAACATGCAGAAATCAAGAAGGAGCCACATATCAGAACAAATGAAGCTGCCTTAGAATGAATCAGACCATTGGTACATGTAGCCCAGTATTTTCAACTTTGACTGATAGCAGCTGTCCAAGGTTTATGGCAGCAACCTTTCCTAGTCCTTTCTGAAGATTCCTGGTATTCTCTGTGGATCTTTCATCCTAGTCAGGACCAACCCTGCTGAGCTTCCAAAATCAGGTGAGACTCCATGCATCCAGGACGGTGTGGTGAAACATTTCAGACCTGGAAGTTGTAGTTTCCAAAAGTAACTTTTCCATGGTCTGGCCATAGGCAACCCAGATTGCTTTGTGACTTGTAAATGCAGCAACTCTTTAAAAATTGGACCATAAAAGTATGCTGCACAAAATAGATAAACTGACCAAATAAATCACTCAAAACTAACAAATAGCTTTGACATGTTTTCAGAGGTATATTGGCTATGTTTTATGTAATAAAAACACCTGTCTGTAATTCAAGTGTGTGTTTTATTGTTATCATTTTTTAGGCAACATTTCATTGCCTGTGCTACATGTGAAATTCTAAATCCAAAGGAAAATTAATTTTTTTTGAGACCTGAGAGACTTCAGCACTTACCCATGTCAATGGTTGTAGATAACTGCATTCTTACCAAGTAGACGTACACCACCCATAAACTGTGAAGGTCATTTTTGCTACATCAAGTATAGTTTGTGTAGAGAGAGCCACACAATATCCTGTTTTTAATGCGGCACAGGTGGTCTCACAGATCAGGTTTCCCAGTCCCCTTAAGTCAGATGTGCAATCTATTTGCTATTACTTTTTTTTTACATTTATAAACTAGATTAAATTGTTAAAAGCAAATCTAGAAATGAGAAAAGGAACTAATTACTTAGCTCCAAAGATGTGTGTGTGTTATTTTTATCCTTGTTAATTTTTCTTTTGATCTAAGTAATGCTTCATTAGGCTGTTTGTTTTCCTTAAGATGCTTTTTGAACTAGTTTGTTGAGCTATGGTACATGCTGGAAAATGTCTGGCTATGAGCAAACAGCATCTGCATTTAAGTAAACTTGAAATCATATGTGCATGTGAGTGCATAAGAACACACGTCAGAGCATGTGTGCATGTTAGTACAAAGTAAAAGGGGAGATGTCCTAAATGGGAGGTATTACTTAACTCCACAGTGGAAAGAAAGGAAGTTAGGAAGCTTTATTTCAAGACCAAAAGCATGCTTTTAATAAAATGAGGGATTATAGTAAATCAAAGGATTGAGCTGGGTGCTTGCAAAACACCTGTGGAATGTCCACAGCAGAAAGGTGGCGAGGAGAGAAGAAATGCCCACTCTTTGGCACATCTTCACACCAACACCAGGCCACTTTCAATTCAGGTGACTGCGATGTCAATGTCAAATGAGCCAGTCACATTCTATGGTTTCATAGCTCTTTGGAATGTGTGAGTTGGTTTAAAATAATTCAATCAAACAAAATGATCTATCCATTCAAAGCTGGTGGAACAAAGTTTGGCACGTAGCATGAATGGAGAGACCAGTGAACCTATCTAGAGCTGTACAAGGATAGGAGACAATGACTTTTTAGGAGGACATGTGGTTTCCTTTCATTCGATTTATTAATGATCATGATAACTCTGAAAAACTACCAGAATCTCAGGCAACTTTCTGGGAAAGGATTTGTTGAGAGCTACCACTTGATCTGCCACCATGGTTTCCACCCTTTTTCTTTCAATTTCCCCCCTTCTTTTTCATACCTTTACATTATCACATTTATTTGAATGATACCTGTTCATTGTTACTTTTTTGTTATTGTTGAATAAATTTCAGAAAATGCAGCAAGAAGTGCCAGACATAAAAACAAGCAATGCTCTGAGGGGTTTGTTGCATCAAACAGAGAATGGCACAAAGCCTGGAAATGTTACTTTTTGGACTACTGCTGCAAGCTGAAGGTTTTTGAGAGTTGTGATCCAAAAGAACATTTTTTTTCCAAACTCTGGGAAAAGCAGCTTGTTGCCTCTTTGGGATTTTCTCATTTGTGATAATAATATAGTGGGTCTACTCTATTTTTTACTGCTTCCCCTCTAAAAATGACTAAGTTGAGATCCAGCTCTATAATCATACAGTTTTACAGCTATCCCATTAGGTAAAATAATCTTGTGGTTGTTCATGAAAGCTAATCTAGATGAAACTGGAGTTTTTATTTATTATGGAACAAATTCTGAAACTAATTTCATACTAGGATGTTCATGAATGAGCTGGTTGCCCATGTACTTATGCAGAATGTCCATCAACCAAGACTCCTACCCTCATTGGCATTTGGGTTGAATCCTAGAATACTCATGCTTAGAACAGAACCACTGAAACCAATGGGATTTAAGTTAGTTGTAGCTAACTTGCTCCATTGGTTTTAGTAGGTTTCCTCTAAGCAAGACTGAAATCCAAGCCACTCAGTATAAAGAAATCAGCAGCTTTACACAGAGAAATATAATTAGAAATTTTAAGGAAGGGATAAGCTACGGGAGGGAGGCGCAAAGAGATTTTAGAGCCACACACAATAAAATCCATCTGTATCCATATTTGGGCATGGAGACATGGTCCTGCACATGACATATTCTTCTGTATTCACAGACATGCATGCTTTAAAGCAGGAGTGGGGCACACATTGCCTGCTGGTGGTATGCAGTACTCATGAGCATTTTTTGCAGCCCATGGGCAACATTTTCCTATGCTAATGTGTAGGTACAAATTTAGAAATGGTTGCTATTACACAATGACACTGCATGACATAAGATTTGGTCCAGTGCATGTGGTTGCTATCTATGCCAGTCCAGGCTGATCCCAGATGAAGTGGCCAGTATAGACGCATCCTTCCATCGCAGCTGAGAAAAGTTACAAGAATTCCCTTAATTCCTCAGCTCACGTAGCCAGTTGTAGCACATAACAATGACAACAACTTTCTCAGGCTCTAACTTAGAGGTTGACATGACAAAGGCTGCATCTGAACTGCAAAAAATAATGCATTTTGACACTGCTTTAACTGCTATGGCTTCTTCCTATGGAATCCTGGAATGTGTAGTTTGTGGTGCCACCAGAGCTCTCTGACAGTGAAGGTTAAACATCTCACAAAACTACAATTTCCAGAATTTCATTGCATCAAGCCATGGCAGTTAAACCAGTGACAAACTACATTACTTCTGCAGTGCAGATGCTGCCACAGTTACATCATAAAGAAGTCACAAACCTTGGTGTTGATTTAGACACAGCTGTGTTAGGAAGCATCCAAGTGCATTAGTGGGAGAAAAGAACAATAATGTTTAATTCAAGTCTCAAGCACTTATGAATAAGCATTTTTTCTTTCTTTTCTTTTGCAAGCATTGGAATGATCCTGATACTGAAACATATACCAGTCCAAGGCCTGATTAGGCATAAAATGTTGCCACATTGGGGAAATCAAGTTTTATTTACAAACAGCTTGTAGCAATAATAGCTTTCCTCCTAAATCTGGTACCCTAGATTTGCATTATATTCATACTCTGCAAATAATTTGTTAAAGTAAGTAACTGCCAATGTGTGATAATGTTTGTACTTGTTGGCATCTTTTGAGAACCAGTATGTAGCTAGTAGCAATGCATTGGCTTGCAGCCTTTGTCAAACTGATTTTAGAGCCCATGAGATTATTTGTATTTAAGTAAGGCTTTTATTTTAGTTTAACTTTGGTGTGTTAGCCAGTTGGTAACTTTAAACCACAGGCAGTGGCTTATCCAAGTGTCAGCTTCCATGTACTGCAAAACTATATGGTTCTCCAAGATAGGAAGGAACATAACACATATTAAAACAGTTGGATCCCTTTAATCCTGAAATTTGAAGTTTAGCAATGAATTTGAAAATCTCTCCCAGACACTCTAGTGCCTTACCAAACTACAAATTCCAAAATTCTTTAGAATGAAGCCCTGGCAGTTAAAGATGAGTCAAAATGCTATAATTTTTCTATCAGGAGAAAGGCCAGAATTTTCACTACCAGTTCCCATCTTTTTTTTATAAAGTGCAATGTTTCATATTAAACATATTAAACAAAATGTTACTTTGGGGGACTATAAGTCCCAGAATCCCCAAGCCAGGAGGCCTACTGGATCCCATGCTTCCTATGGAAATCTGGAAGCTGTGATATAAGAAAGCAGTGTTTCTTAGCTCTTATAATACCCTTCACTACCCCCCCCCCCCCACTGCCCTGCATCACCTAGCCAACCCTAACAGGGACGGGTGGGGATTTTGGTTCAGCTTGGTTTTGATGAGAATTTACCAGTGCTAATAAAATACTTCCCATCTGGAAGAGAAAGAACTACAGAGGAAAAAAATATATGTGGAGGGAACCAAAAGTGATAGATTCATGCAGTGGCGTCACTTGGAGGGTATGTGTGGGAGGCATACTACACTGGATGACACCCCAGAGAAGGGTGACACCCGGTTGGGCCTTCCTCCCCTTTTGGTATAGGAGGAGCACACATGTGCCCTTCCTGGCTGTTCCATCACCGGGCTTTTTCACTGGGGAAGAAGTCTGATGACAGAGCAGCAGGAGGGGTGAATGTGTGCCCTTCCAGGAGACACTCTTTGCACTGGATGACACCCTAGCTAGTGATGCTACTGGATTCATCCATCCAGGACAAGGGTTTTGTGGAGCCCTGATGGTGCAGTGTTTAAATGCCTGTACTGCAGCCACTCACTCACAAACCATAAATTTGAGTTCAATACCAGCCAAGAGCTCAGGGTCAACTCAGCCTGGCATCCTTTTGAGGTTGCTAAAATGAGTGCCCAGCTTGTTGGGAGCAATTAGCTTACACATTGTAAAGTGCTTAGGGAGGCGGGTTACAAACCGCCATAAAGTACGCGCTCCGCGCGTACTAGGGTTAGGAAGGGCCGTATTAGGGTTAGGAAGGTTCTTACCTTCCTGATGGCCCTTCCTCCCAGTACGCGCGGAGCGCGTACTTTTTTGCGGTGCCCATCCACATGGGCGCCGCCATGTTGACGTACTGGACGCTGTGCGTCCAGACGTGTCGCGGCGGAAGTGACGTTGCGAGGGCGCACTCCACCCCTCGCGGCGCCACTTCCGCGTTCAAAAAAGGAGCGGCATTTCGCTGCTCCTTTTTTGCTGCGCAGGGAAGCCTCGCAGTCTGGCAGCTGGGGCTTCCCTGCGCAGAGAATGGCGGCGGCGGGAAAACGGCCCCTTGAGGGCCGTTTGTAACCCGCCGGAGTGTTTAAGTGCACTGATCAGTGGTATAGAAGTGTATTTGCTATTGCTATTTGTATGGCTATTTTCAGAGATGTTAGTGCTGAATTTGGGGTTGCAATCTCTTTTTCTCTAATCTGCTATGTAATTTTCAAACTCTGCTATAGAGCAAAGATAGAGAGTTGCAATCCCCTCTCCATTGTCACCCTCCCCCCACTCCTTAGTATGAATAATGTACTTTGTCATGAGGGGGAGATACATTGGATAACCTGTGCTATGACAAGCCAAATGTAAGTCACAGGTCATCCACCTGCGGATCTCTCCTGAGTGTTTCATATATACGTGCAAAAAGGTGTGCACAGGGATTCACACACAGACAAATACAGGTCTGAAAGCATGACAAGGAAGTTCACTGGGCCTCTGGGTGGGCTGCCATATGCAATTATCAGCCAGAGCTTGGGATTTTTGGAATACAACTCCCAGAATCCACTAACCCACTCTTGCTGTGCTAGTTGAAGTTTTCAGAAAGCTGTATCCTAAAGAAGGAAGGAAGGAAGGAAGGAAGAAGAAGAAGATGATGATAGATAGATAGATAGATAGATAGATAGATAGATAGATTTTCCCAAGTTCTACTAATGGTCTGTGTTCAATTTGGTGGCATGCACAGTTGTAAACAGGCTTATTGTATTTGCTTCCTGGGTCCTGCAAACTGGTTCCACTATTTAACCCCTGTGTCACAACTGAAGCTGTATGCAATATTTATCTCAAAACTCAAAGCTGTCTGAACCAAGCCTCCATTCCAAGGTTCACTGAGTTTATGAATGTCAGCCAATGCTCATGAAAGTTTGGCAAACTCGAACTGAGGTTATTCACTCAGCCTGAAAGCAGACGATCCTACTGCCCTAGATAGCCTCCCAAAACCCAACTCCCTCCTCCCTTCCACCCATAGTAAATCTCAGCTCATCTACACCACCCCTCATCATCAGCCAATGAAAGCCGAAGACAAAAGCTCCTAGAGCTTAGAGAGATGTCAAACCAAGAGAGACAGAATGACTTCAGCTCAGTGTGTGGTGCTGAGAAAAGAAAAACCTCACTCACTTCAGTGTCCCTAAAGAAAGCTGAACACACATGCAGGCACGCTACACACCACAGCTCTAAAATTAATGTGGCCAGAGTGGGAAACATGCAAAATACTTAACAAGAGCATTAGGAGTTAGATCACACATGCTGAGCCTGAAGGACTTGAGGCAACGTTGTGAGCCGACCTTGGAATATAATTGTTTCTGGACTTCCAGAATCCCCATCGATTTGGGGAGTCTGGGAGATGTAGTCCAAAAGTAACCCTTGCAATTGCTTGTTATAAACTCCACTGCGTGTTGAATTAGAAATAAGAATTGATATTCTACATTGTTTACATTGTGTAAATAAGTAATATCTTCTGGCCCAGTCCCCCAAGTCAACCATAGTAGTTGGTAGCCACATCAGAAGGTCTGTTCAGCTGCAGGTTGTGGCACACAGATGATGTTTCCAACCATTTCCAACTAGCAAGAAACGAGTATTCTGTTTTAATATTGTAATCATTTAATTTTTAATGCATCATTTTTGTATGTTTTTAATCATACTGTTCTTTTAAATTGTAAGCCACTCTGAGTCCCAGTGTTGGGGGAAAAGCAGAATAAAAATAAATATAACAACAACAACAGCAATAGTAAGGGAGGCTGCAATAAAGAATTGCAGCAGGTGAAGTTGAAGGCTTTCATGGCCAGCATCCATAGTTTTTTGTGGGTTTTTCGGGTTATGTGGCCATGTTCTAGAAGAGTTTATTCCTGACATTTCACCAGCATCTGTGGCTGGGATCTTCAGAGAATGCTGACCTGGAAGAGAGTGGATATATATATATACTGTGTGACCCTGGGTAAGAAAAAACCCTTAAAGTAAACAAAGTTTGCTACCAGTCCTGCAAAACAGCAAAATCAGCACTCAGCTAATGCAAATGAGAAACCACCCAAGGTCAGGTGCTTTCCCAGCAGACAATGATCATCAATTAGCAGCACTAATCCTCTTTTGCATATCCTCCCACCCTGAGGAGCCCATCAACAAGAGAACTGAACACAAATTAACATGGGAATCACTCCTCCTCACCCAGGGTCACACAGTATATATATATACCCACTCTCTTCCAGGTTAGCTTTCTCTGAAGATTCCAGCCACAGATGCTGGCAAAATGTCAGGAATAAACTCTTCTAAAACATGGCCGCATAGTCCAAAAAACCCACAAAAAACAATTGCAACAGGATTTCTGACTCATTCTCACAGCCTCACTTGCTGGTGATTGGGGACTGGAAACATCTTTTTCCTTGCACTCCAGTAGGAAGTGGAATGGACTTCCTCTGTATGGCTACTGGCTGTTTAGGTACACTAGGTGGGAGCACTGACATAGTCTTACTGAGTCCTGAGCAGTTATAGACCTGTATCACTAGGAAATTGGGGGGGGGGGGGTCTGTCCATTTGTTTCAACTGTCCAGCTTCTGTTTCCATACACAGAAACAGAAAATACTGTTATATGAATGTCTATCTATATTCCATCCTAACAGTAGCTCTTAGAGTGGAAAAACAGCATTCGTGAACACCAAATCTCTCTCTCTCTCTCTCTCTCTCACTCACTCACACACACACACATTACAACAACAACAACATTTATTTTTCACCTACCTCTTTCCATGGAGCAAGGTAGGCAACAAAACAAATAAACAATGCACAAGATCAACTAAACACATTGATTAAAACATGCAACAGTTTAAAAGGTCAAAGACATACACATTCAAAAACAATCCACGTTTAACATTCATAATTTAACATTCATAATTTTAAAATCATCTGGATATGCCTCCTGGAGGGGGAAAAAAAGCCATACTCGTGGTGCAAAATTTTTGTTGTGTAAAATAGTGGGGCTTTTGCATAGAAAACAACAATCCTGAACAAAAAGAACCACACATGGCTGTCTGGAAACAATGGCTGGAATCCACCAATGCAATTATGAACATGTGACCTAAGTTAGACATCTATAACTGATTTATACTCATGATCCCTATGTATTCAATAGTGTAATAAATATGTAGGGATCATAAAAGTCCCCTAATCCTGACATACTGGGCATCAGTTGTTGCAAGTGACAGGGATCTGTTCTCCTGTTGATCAGGATGCAGCACGCTGACATTTCCACTTCCTCCTGCAAATGTTATCCAGTGTGATTACAGGACTTTTGGACTGGGCAACTTTTACAATCTCTATGTATTCCCTACACTATTGAACACATAGGGATTGTATACTTAACTAAGGTAGCTGATTTAGAATCACCAGGTTTGGGTTTTGTTTTTTGCACAAACCCCACCTTTTCGCAATTCTCTTGCAAAAGCCAAATATATTTCTACACAGAATAATTTCTCCAAATACTTCACAATGTGTGAATACTGGACAAAACACTACACAAAAATATTCATTTTCTCTGCTGTGGAAATTATTCACCCTGTCTTGTGAGGATGAAATAGTCAATACCATCATCCCTAATGTATGCGTGCACGTGCGCACATGTGTATATCCAATCTAATACATTCACAAATTGACTACAATGGATTTCAGAATATTACATGAGCTATAGTAACAGACAAGGTTAACAAAAGGGTAAACTGCCTCCAAAAATGCTGTAGAAAAGAATTGATGTCAAAAGTTCTTCAGTTAAAAATGATTCCAGGCCCAGCATGATGGAGAGTAAAGCTGAGAAGTCTTGGAAACATTCACTTATGAGTACTTACAGATAATGTTTCTCAAAATTAGAGTACTCCTCTGAGGTTCCTCGTATATTTAGCCATCCAGAATTATTACTCCATTTGGTTATTATTATTTGCAGGTTTATAAAGAAATAAGAGAAAAACTGTGTGAAGGAAAAAAATGCACTCACTTGTACCTGAAGGGTAAAAACATACAGAAAATTTTTAAAAGATGGATTAGATTCAAATCAAGTTAGCTACACTTATTCTGGTTAAAATCTATGTGAAAAGTTGTGATGCTTCTAGTCAGACAACTCCTATCAAAGCTTGGCAAATTTGCTTCTTTTTTACTACAGCTCCTAGAATTCCTTCACCAGTTACAAACACTGAAGTCCAAAAAGTATGTTTCCAAGCTCTGTCTCCCAGCATCACTGATCAGAATATATTATGCAACTTCTTGGAAGGTGTGTGTGTGTGAAAATAAAGCCAACATTCTCTAGAGTCGTGTTGGTGTAATACACTAGCAGCTGCACTTTTTTCAGGGCTGAAAACCAGTGAAAAGAGAAGGCAGGCAACTTTTGCTAGCTAGTTCTAAGCAGCCTCTTTCTCCAACGCCTTACTTCTTTTTCCTTTTCCTTTTTACTTCCTTTTCCTCCAGCTGCTATTTATTTATTTAGTTACTGTATTTCTATGCCTCCTTTTTCCCAGAAAAAAAACCAAGGCAGCTCACAAGAATAAAAACATTTTTTAAAAAATACAGTACAGTGGTACCCCGGGATACGAATTGATCGCGTTACGAAATTTCCGGGATACGAAAAAGTTAGATTGGAAAAAACTGTTCCGGGATACGATGTTTTTTTTGGGTTACGAAATTTATTTCGGCGCGAAATTCAAACGCAAAGCGCGGCTAGCGGCTTTCCAGCGCTAACGGAAAGCCTTTTCGGGTTGCGAAATGTATCGGGTTACGAACGGAGCGGCGGAACGAATTAATTTCGTAACCCGAGGTAGCACTGTACATCTGCAATGCAGAAATAATGCAGTTCGATGCCACTTGAAATACCATGGCTCAATACTATGGAATTCTGGGAGCTGTAGCTTTGTGAAATATTTAGCCCTCCCTGTCAGAGAGCTCTAATGTGCCAACAGACTACAAATTCCAGGATTCCCGAACTTCCCGCAAGTAAAAAGGTGTCATTTTTGTCCACTTTCTGTTCGCTTTATTTTTGCGTTATTTCTGTTTGGGAGAAAATCATCCTGCATTTGCAGGTTCTTTCTACTTCTAAAATCCCGTTTCTGAGCAGGATTCATCTAGTGTTATAAGGTTCATCATCAGGTTTTCTTGGTAGGATTTAATCTGAGGAGGTTTCCCATTGCCTTCCTCTAAGGCCCCATTCCCACTCACGTATTTGCCCTGGATGGAACTGGCAGATTCAGATCCCCCCTCCCGAATCCCTCTGGAAGCAAGTGCCCACTATCATTTACCTTAATCGGGGTTATTTACCCCTGAATGCCATTGCAGCTTTTTGCAGAGAGTTCAGCGATACTAGTTTAAAATGAAGGCTCTTTTGCTGTCAATCAAATTCACTTCTGCTTTCATCAAAGGTGACGTTTCCTACAGCAATTGGCCAACAGAATGGGTGCTTTCTGTCAAATTTAAAAACCTCCAGGTGTGTGTGTGTTGTGTGTAGCAAAAGCATTCACTCTTGTATCAATTTGCCAAATTGAAAGGGAAACATTTGTAACATTTGCATTGTAGCATTTGCATTTTAAACAAACAATTTAAAAAAAAAAGCCTCTGGTGGCTGCTGTTCCCTGGGCAAGCAAATGAAAGGGAAAATGTAGCACAAGCAGACACACATTCTATCTATATTGTAGCATTCAAATATTAAAATAATAATAATAATAAGCTTCTTGCAAAGTGAGGTTGCCATTCCAGGAGCAAGAGGAAATGAAAGGTAAATGTAGCAGAAGCACACATACACACATTATATTGAGGTATCACCCAAAAGACATTCCCATAGTGTGTCACAAATAAAAAATAAAAAATAAAGAGAGAGAGAGAAAGCTGCCTGGTGCAAGAGAGAGGTTTGTTCTGTTCTCTGCCCTCCCTCTGACTATGCCTCCCCTGAACTTGACCCTTCCTCCGGCTCCTTCTTCCTCCTCCTCCTGCTTCGTCACCCCAATTGGCCTTGGCACCCTTCTTCCAGCTCCTTCCTTCTCCTCTTCCTCCTCTGTCACCCCGATGAAGGGGAGGCTTGTTCTGCCCTCTGCCCTCCCTCTGACTTAAATCCCTCCCCTGAACTTGACCCGATCATGATCGGGGACAAGTTCATGTTGACGGAATCCGTTTCCCCCCAAAAAGATACAGCTTTTACTCTGCTTTCAAAAGACCCGCGCCAAGGGGCATTTGCTCCTGAACGGGTGTGAAAGCCTCGTTTTCACTTGTGAAAGGATCAGGGCCAATATGAACTTCCCATGGTTAATCCAGGTTCTTATCAGGGGTAAAAGGTAGTCTGAATGGTCCCCAAGGCTGAGAGAGTTTGACTTGCCCAGTATTATCCAGCAGGTCATAGCTTATGGTTTATACTTGTATTTTTTTATGTTGTAAGACTCTTTGGGTCCTACAATTGGAGAAAGGCAGGAAATAAATAAAATAAAACTTAATCTTAAATGTTGATATTCTACATCAGCTACTTACGTCTGTATAACTAACACTAGTGAAAAGAGAAGACAGACAACATTTGCTAGCTAGCTGTAAGCAGCCACTTTCTGCAACACCTTGCTTCTTTTTTCTTTTCCTTTTTACTTTATTTTCCTTCAGCTGCTATTTATTTATTTATTTTCTATGCCTCCTTTCTCCTAGTAAAGGACCTAAGCCGGCTCACAAGATAAAAACATTTTTTTAAAAAAAAAATTACAATAATCATCTGCACTGCAGAAATAATGCAGTCTGATACCACTTTAACTGCCATAGCTCAATGCTATGGAATATATAGCATTCTCAAACCAGGAACAGGAGATCATGTCAGACTGTCCACATGTGTAGAGCAAGCCTAAGCTTACTCAAATGTAAGTCTCACTGAGGTCAATGGCTTTTACACCCCAGTAAGTAAGGTTGGTTTGTAGGCACTAGCCATAAACCTTCCAGGCTGCATAACTTCTTAGTCTGCATAAATAAGAACCTTATAGTATGAGAAAACAAAGTGGGAATGGAGCTAGAGAGTAACATCTTTCTGCCTTACCGCATGATGTCATAGAAGTTCAGTTTTCTTCCCATGGGAGACGGTTTTAAAGGCCCATCTTTTTTCTAGCTGGAAAAATCTTTTTGGCAAAGACACGCTTTTAAAACCATCTCCCATATTGTACACAATGTCAGGCGGTAAGGCACGGAGAAAGCCACTACTTTTTGGATCTCTTTCCACTTTTTTCTTATGTGATAAGTCTCTAAGTAGTCTCCTACCTTGATTCCCCTCCTGCTCATCTTCAGAGCCAGTAGCTGGATCAGGTGAAGGAGGTCCATTCAGCTGGCAATCAGGGTACAAGAAAGAGAATGTTTCCGCCTCCTCCTACCAGCAGGAAACAAGGACTTGTGACAGCAGTTCTCCTCGTAATTATTGCAGCCTCATCCAATAGTGGGAAGGAGTGGAAATATAATCTTCCTTGCACTCAATCATCAGCTGAATGGACTTCCTTTGCACAATCATGCTGCTAGATCTTAAGGTGGGCTGAGGTGGCATTTATGTAGCCTTACAGTAAGAGTATATGGTCTTACTGAATAGAGAGTATTTACATTTCTGTAACTCTAGGTTACCAATCCATAAATGCAATATTGGATGCCAGCCAATGTAATGAGTAAGTGGGAATAATGTTATTTTTGCATGTGTGTAGCAAGTAGCATTTTTTGGCCCAGTCCAGGCGGGCCGAAAGGGATGCCCTCGTCACATGTGAGGGGTGGCACTTCTAGATGCCCCTTGCACATGATGAGAGCATCAAAATGGCGGCGCCCTGTACAGACAGGCACCGCCATTGTTACGCAAGTGCCACACAGCATCCTCACAGCACTGCTCTGGTGTACTCCTTGTGCTGCCACTGCAGCGTAGAAAGAATCTGCTTTTTGCGGGTTCTTTTTCCACTGGCGGGAAGCTTCGCCAATTGGTGGCTGAGTCTTCCCTTCAATGGAAAAGCAGGCACCAGCAGGCCAACCTTTTTGAGTAGTCTGTACCCCGCCTATGTTATCCTTTCAATTACATTTTAAGGCATTTTAGAGGCATTGCAAATGGAATGTTCAAGAGTATAATATCTTTACCAATCCTAAATAGTTGGTATTTTTTTTTCAAGACAAGAAGAGAACTAGAGAGAAAATGAGTAACCCAATAAGCAACCAATTATTGAAAACTGTCATTTATAAATTAGGCTGTGTCGTGTTTTAAGTAACACATTGCTTTTAAAAAGTAACTTTCTAATCTCTTCCTATAGGGAACCCTTTCCACATCAGTTCATGCAGAGTAGGGCAGTAACACCCAACTATGTTTTGTGTAAACTGCTAGAATCGTCCATGCTGGGAGTTTCTACTCTGTTATGCAGGACAGGTTCCCATTGATATTTATTTCAACACAACAGTGCAAAAACGCTACGTAGTCCACCTTACAAGTGCTAACAAAAGCTAAGATGCTTTTACCTCACTGGGAGGTTCATGGCTAGTGACTACAAACTCAACCTTACTGAGGTGTAAAAGCCATCAACCTCAGTGAGACTTACATCTGAGTAAACATGCTTAGGCTTGCTCTGCATATGTGGACAGTCCATAGTTATCTCCATCATTCCCGTTTTGAGATTGCAATTATTTCTCTCATCTTGACTGCTCCTTCCTCCTTGGTTTGATAAGCCTACCTTGTGGGGTGCTGAACCTACAATGTGCCTCTTTGTTTCTCACTGATGAAGAAATTAAACTAATTTGAAAAATATGGCAAACAATGCTGCAGTGCTCTGTTTCCATCTGGTACACTTTTGCATGTAATTGCTTCACAGTTGTCCCTCCCCCGCTTCCATATTAAGTAAAAACAGAGTGTTTTTGGGATATGCAGCTGGAAGCATAAACAATCCACTGAAGTTTAGAGGTTACTTTTTGTTTTATCTTTATTTTGTTTTGTTTCTTTTGAATAAACAATAGATTCTCCCACTCAGCCCACATAGAAATGAACAAAGTCTTTGTAATTACTTTTCAGGTCACCTGGACCCTTGGAGTGACAAGACCATCACTTACAGAATTACACTGCATGAGAAGAAAGGAGCAAAGCTATGCATGCTTCTGTTATACAACATCTCTGGACACAGCACAGATTTCATTTGTATTCCAGAAACAAGACCAAAGTTGTCCCATCAGAGGTGGACAAAAATGTTAGAGAGAGCATCTCCTCCCCACATCTAAATTGAGATAATCTGCTTCTCCATGGGCTGAATTTGATCCTCCCCTTCCTTCTCTAGTAAGCAAGAAAAGCAAGATCCCTTCCTGGGCTAGACAGCTTTCAAACTGTGAGAAGACATGGAACTGGGCTGCATGCATGTCAGCCAAAATATTTGAATGGGCTGATAATCCACCTTTTTATATAAAATAGATGTAATGATATGTTCTTATGGTCTAATATTACTGGCAAGTATCACTAACCATATGACGGCCTTTCCTTAGTTCTGTTCAAGAATTCAGTGTGCCTCCAAATGATCAGAATCATAAGAGGGAGCAAATGCATTTTCGTGCCACCCTCTCCATCAGGTTTCCTTTGCAGGGCACTGTTGTCAACAGATGGTCAATAGATGAGTCAGATAAACAAAGGGTCTTCTTTTCTCATTGTGGACACCAAGTTCAGAAAATCAGACTTCAGTGGTTAAAACTCAGAAAACCTTTATTGAGAAACTGTAGATCCAGTTTCCAGATGTTAATTGTCAGAACTAGCAAATGTTACAACTGTTTAATTAAACTACACATAATTTTAAATTTCAGGCTAGGTCTTATTTGTTATAATTAATAAGCACTCTTTTCCACACTTTCCCTACTACTCCTTTTCTTTGTTGTTCCAACAGAATCATTTTCACAGAAACAACTTTGAACAGGTGACCACCTCCTTTCCGGTCTTATCTCAGCACCTGGGTATGACATCAGCATGACCTAACACCAGCTTTACTCTATAATCTATCACACATGATCCCCAACAATATATGGCAGATGCTCTAATCTGCAAATAGCTAGCCTACCAATACAGAGGGCTCACTATACAACAGTTGTACATTATCCATTCACACAAAAATCACTTTGTATGGACAGCACAATTTATGCCTGCATATGTCTACCAGTCTATGGTTTCCACTGGATAACCATACCCTCTTTCTAGGTGGATAGAGAAGAATATGTTTTTCATCCCAGACCAGAGGCTTGTAGAATTCTGATTTTTTTTTAAAGAGAACTAAAAGTGGTGATTTTCCTTGACTGTAAGGCTGTGATTCTGCCCCAAACTTTTGTTTAGTTGTTTTGGGGGTAAGATTCAGATCCTTTAAAGTTTGGACTAATGCCCAGAAAAAGATTCACCACCCCAAGATACCAGTTACCACTGAATTAAGTGTTTTGGTTCCTTTTGAGAAACAGATGGGTAATGAATTATTAAAATAATTAACTACAGCAGTAACTAATTATTGGGGGCACAGAATGATAAACTGCAATAATTACTTTTAAAAAGTAACATCCTGACTTTTGGAAAACATATTCAGGAGTAGCCATTCTGGCCATGCAGCAAAGTACAATCACACCCAAAATCCATCTAATAGTGACACCTTTCTTAGGCCAACCAAAATGCCAAAAATACACATTGCAAGCTTTCAAAGTGTAGCTTAGCTTCGAAAGCTTGCAACATGCATTTTGTACATTTTGGTTGGCCTAAGAAAGGTATCACTGTTTGGTGGATTTTGGATGTTATTGTGCTTTCGTGACTTTAGCTTGAGGATAATACCTAAACAGAAGTCCTGTCATTTCCACAAGGAAGAATTAGAAACAGCTCTGCCCCATGTTACTCTTATAGCTTGGGAGACTGTGTTTAACTGTTTCCTCTTCTTCTGGCTGGGTACATTTTTAATATGGGTCACCTGGCCTCTCTAATTAGCTTGTGACTTATTTTCCCGTAACTCTGACAGATTATGTCAAGGTGTGCAAGGTTGGTGGCTCCCAAACATTTGTCCTTGCCACAGATGGAGTGTATTATAAAGGATGAAACCAGACCACCACTTACTTATTTATATATTTTATTGGAAACACCTTGCACAAAAAAAAAAGGGGGGGGGGAGAAGAGGAAAGAATATCTGCATAGCAGCCTAAAGAGAATTATGTGCTCGCAGAACAACAGAAAATCAGAAAATGGAAGAAATACATTGAAAGTATTTTGCTGCCAAAGATTTCTTATTACATCCTGATAATCCATTTTTATGTGTATGTGTGTATAATCTTCAAAGCATATTTTGTAATTATTACGACATTTTGTTACAAATATATTTGATTTGTATACATTAGATAGCTTCAAATTAAATGTCTTAACTTAAATGATAATTCTAAGGCAAACCGGAGAAGACTCTCATAGGGAAAAGGGTGTGCTGGAAGGAGGAAAAAGACTCTAAAATGGAAACTCAGAACATGTTTTGCTCGTAGTGACCAAAATCTTCAGAATGGCCCCCACATGGCCTTTACTGGTGTCAGACCATGTTTAAACCTGTGGGTGTGAAGATGCCAGCAACAACTGGTATGTGTATGACAGGGACGAATGGTGTTTATTGCACACATAAAGAGGTTCATTTAAATCTGCAGGCACAGTTATCCAGCAGTCATAATGACCTAAATCTATCTCTGGAAAGTGCATTTTCACTAAATGGAAACCCCTAGCTTTTTCATCTCTGATGTGGGAATTAGCTCTTTAATTTGCCTTGAAGGATGATTAGTAAAGGAATTCTCACTGTCCCAGGAAAATTGTGTGTGAGTGTTGTGTTTATTTGTATGTGTGATTTTTTTAAAAATTACATATGGTGGTAATTTATAGTGAGCATAATAAAAGACTTGTTCCAATTAAGCACATGGGTTTTCTCTTTGAAGAGTTAAAAAAGAGGTGTTACTTCACACCAATATAAATCCAGACTTTACACCTGTATAAATTCAGTAGTAAAAAGACCTGAAACCTAGACATCTCCTACATGCTGCTACTTGTATGCGCATAGCAGATACTTTAGACATGATTCTGTGCTGAAGTATACACTAGGCAGACATGGAGTGGGGGATAGAATTACCCCTATATTAAAGCTGTAGAATATTTTCTGTGCTGTTTTACAACTACCTGTACACTGAAGTTGGTTCCTAAAACAGAAAGATGCAGAATAAATAATGTAAAATCGAAGGCTTTCATGGCCGGCATCCATAGATTTTTATGGGTTTTTCAGGCTATGTGGCCATTTTCCAGAAAAGTTTCTTCCTGACGTTTCACCAGCATCTGTGGCTGGCATCGTCAGAGATGCCAGCCACAGATGCTGGCGAAACGTCAGGAAGAAACTTTTCTGGAACATGGCCACATAGCCCAAAAAACCCACACAAAAAAAAATTAATAATCTTACTGTAATCGTATATCATCATCTACATTACATATCTTTGCATCACCTACATTATGTAATTTTATGTATACAGTCCACCCTCCATATCCACAGATTCTTTATACATAGATTCAGCTATCCACAGCTTTGAAAATATTTGAAAAATATACATTCCAAAGAGTAAACCTTGATTTTGCTATTTTATATAAGGGATACCATTTTACTATGCTATTGTATATAATGGGACTTGAACAGCCATGGATTTTGGTATCCACAGCGGGTCCTGGACCTAAACCCCAGTGGATACCAAGGGTCCAGTGTACATAGCTACATAGCAGAGACAGTAATGAACCCTGTTAATGAATTGCAAAGATGTGTAACAAGCCACTGGAAGAGGTCCCAATACACATTGGCACCTGATATGCATCAGGACTGATGTGATGCACATCAGGACTAATGTGTTGTGCATTGAGAGTGATGCAGTGTACATCCCCTTCTGTATTGGTCCCATTTTTGCCAGCTCTGCTATGTAATAACATAACAGTAACAGAACTACCCAACTGTAATTCCTGCAGATGTAAATCCTTGTATGAAGACATAACTCTCAGCCTATAATTCTGTATCATCATATTTTAAAAAATGGAACGGCATTATTTTCTTTATGGTGTTATGATGCACTGTCTATTTGGGCAAACTTTTCAGGATGCCATATTTGCCACTGTCTGCCAGTCCAACACATTTGCTATCATTAGAATATTTAAAACCAAAGGTCCAAGACAAAAATTAAATATATTTAAGTTGCTTGTGGTTTAATATGATTTGCTTAATTGCAAAGTACTGTAGGGTTTAAGGGCAGGAAGGGGGTAAATGGGGCATAGTTCTGCTGGGCAGATGTTTACCATCCCTCTCCTGATGCCAAATCATGGCCCCTATCTTCTTAACTGTATCACTGTTTAAAATTAAGTTGTGAGCTGCCTTGATTTCCATTATATTGGGAGGAGGCTGAGACTGAATTTAGATATAATATACTTCCAGTGTTATCCAGTCTGTGCTCACTGGCAGTACCCAGTAATCCAAACACTGTAAAGGAGAAAGAAGCAAGAAGGGTACCAACAAAGTCAAGGTAGAAACAGAAGTGTCAGGAAATAGGGAAATTGGAGGAAAGGGAGGGGAAGTGGATGGAGAGCCAGGTGGCGTAGCTGCAAATATTTGTACAGCCTCAGTGTAGCCTGCAGGAAGATAATGTCCCATAGAAAATACTACCTTTTTCCTGTTGCTTGTCCTTATCTGACACTAAGATCTTGGTCTTCCATCTGACACTGAGACTGATTACATTTTTAGCTTCTTTTAGCATTTAAACAAATGGCCAATCCATTAAACAGTGGGATTTCTGTTCCTCCTTCAGTGGAGCCATGATAATATCAGCTGTATGAAGACAGGAGATACAGGAAGAGTATTCTTGAAGAATTCTCATGACAGAGGTAGGGATTCAGCAAAAAAAAGGTGTTATATGAGACACCTCACCTCCAAAAAACATTGTCCATAAGAGACATCTGGGCTGCATCAGGAGGGGCCTGTCATCCTAGAAGATCTCTAGTGTAAGCACAATTTTGAATGCTAGTTGAAATTTTTAATACTAAGAGAGATATTGAGAGATATTAAAACCAGAATAGTGTATTGGTTAAAGAGCTGGACTAGAACTTGGGAAATCCAGGTTCAAAAGTCAGTCATGAAGTTTCTTGGGTAACCTTGGGCTAGTCACTTTTTCATTTGTTCTTTTATTAATTTATGTGCTGCTTCTAACTGCATAAGAAGTATTGAAGCAATGTTTGTAGAAACAAAGCATATCCCACCACTATGGGGAACACTCAAAGCTATGTACTTGCTCAGTATATTCTCTGTTCTTACCATTTTTATTTTTATTTTTTAATGTGGACACTGGGGGAAGCAAATGGGGAGGCATTACAAACCACCGCTTTGCGGCGGTCTGCCGGCGCTGCTCTTTGCTCCACGAAGGAGTTGCAGCATACAAACCGCGCGACTCCCTCGTGGAGAAAAAAAAAGCTCCAAAATGGAGCTTCTTCCTGCGGCGCCGTTATGCCGTTGCGAGGTGCCCACAGCGCACCCGCGATGTCATAACCGCCGTGACCCGTCTGGACGCTATGCATCCAAGACGTAAACATGGCGGCGGCCGTGTGGAATGGCCGCTGCCATTTGTCATGGACTGAGTCCATGATAGGGAAAGGGGCGTCTAGAAAAGTCACCCCCTTTTAAAAATGGGACATCCTGAGGACGTCCGAAATGGCGGTCTATAACCCGCCATAGTGTCTTCTAATCATGGATCCCCAGATTTATTGGCTCTCAACTCCCTGATTGTGTTCTAGGAGCATAATAAGAAAGTATGGATGACTGCCATCTTGTTTACTGAATGTTTTCTCCAATGTTTCATTCAAGAAGTGAAGAAAAAAATGTAACAGGAAGGTCTGGCATTTAAAATTCTGTTGATAGTAGACAATGCACCTGGTCATCCTGAATCTGTTTGCTGTGGAAATGAAAATGTTGGTATTGTTTTCTTGCCTCCCAATTCAACTTCATTGATTCAACACCTTGACCAGGGTGTCATTTGTTTTGTCAGGGTCATGTACACCTAACTGGTATTTGAGTGCATTGTAGCTACAATTGCTGCAGACCCTACCGTGGACATCAAACAGTGATAGAAACCCTTCACTATTGCTGATGCCATAACATTCATCAAAGCTGCAACGGATGAATTAAAACCAGAAACTGTAACTGCCTTCTGGAAGAACTTATGGAGTGGCATTGTGGGGGATTTTCATGCCACCCCAGGGATCAATGGAGAAGTGAGGACAATTTGGTGGAGACAATTTGCAAGACAATTTGGTGAAGGGTTTTATTTTATTTTTTACATGCTTGTTTAGGAAGTGGGGGAACACACTGACAGCTATGAAGAACTGTTAACCAATGACCTTAACAAGGAACTTGTTAAGATCTCTTCAAAAGAAAATGAAGAAAAAGAAACAAAAGCAGAACCAGCCATGTGGACATTAGAGGAGTTAGCTGAAGTGTTTCAAATTGCACAGACATTAAAGGAAAAAATTATGGAGTGTGATCCTTGAATGGAACGCAGTATTAAAGTCACCTGTATGATCATTTTGGAACTGCAGTCTCTTTAGCAACAATGTGAAGAGTTAAAAAGTGAGAGACAACAGCTTCTCAGTACGATCTCCCAAAAGGATTCCACAAATGAGGATCCTTAACCATCAACATTATCTGCATCCAACATCCAACCATCCATGTCTGCTCCTAACATTGACACTGAACCATTGACCTTATCCTGGTGCTACAATCTAAGACCATATTCTGATGATGATCCTTCTCATGAAAGTTCTTTTTCAAATGATACCAATACATCAGAAGGTCAATATTGATGGGATTGGACAGCTATGAAGCTTCTGTCATTCATTTCAGGTAAGAAAAATAGTGTTCCACACACACACACAAATATTACATGAAGGGTCCTGGAATGGATCCCACACATAATACATGGGCTGCCTCTATGCTTTTTTAGCTCCTATCATTGATTCATATATGTAACTTTGTCCCTGTTGATTCTTCAGAGTGAAGGGAGACATTTTAAAATATGGCAAAGTTCGCCTTTGAAAGCTGTGATTGTGTGTTCAAACTCTGAACACATAAACATTGCTGTCTTTGGCATTTTTTCCAGAGCCAAGAATGTATGTATACAAATAAACTCCTTCCATTTGCTTTGGAACGTATGTAATACGTTCTTGTAATAAGAAATATTAATATTATATGGTGTATAATTATTTTATGAAAATGTAGACAGACAAACAAGAAAACAAACAAGCTAGCCACTTGTACATTTATAGAAGCACAGCAGCATGTCCCTATGGTTGGAAAAGTAATTTAATCCAACTGCTGAGGGACATAGAATTCTCTATGGCTAAATCATCCCTAACAAATTAATTCCTGAAACAGAATATTGCCAGTGACACCGCCAAATTGTAACATGTCACAAGCAGTACATTTGGATTGTGTTAGCACTTGTAGATCTCTTCATCAAGTCACTCCTCTGGATGAGGGACTTCTTGGCAAGATTAGTTTGCCTTTTGCCTCATGGAACCATCCTGTCTTTTCCTTGTTTCCCTAACAGTGAAGTTAACATGTTTATTTCAGAGCTGGGACCAGTTCCTTTATGAACTACAGCTCTTAGAAAAGCTGCTGGCCATGCAGGCTGAGTATTCTGAGAGCTATAGTCCAAAAACTAGCTTTCTCCAACTTTGATCTACTTTATTATAAGTCCTAATTAGTTCAATGGCACTTACTCCCAGCTAAGCAGTATGGAATTCCCATTTAAGGTTGCAAAGACTGGTTTATTTTTCTGGGAGCTAGATACACAGATTCACTACTGGGCAGAACTATTTGGCTCAGAAATTTTGGAAATTTTCTGTAATGATAAAAAAAAACTTCTAAGGACTAAATTAATCTTAAAGGAGAACATGAAGAACTTTCAAGGAGATTACCATTAAATACAAAGTGGCTAGGGGTGGCTACTTCAAGCAACGGGTAGGTTGCCCTAAGGCAAGCTTTCACTGCCATTAGTTTTCAATCTGAGGCAGAAAACATGAAGGATAACATGATATAGTGATATACTGTCATTCACTAGGAATGTTTTGTCCTAAATTTCATATGGGAACAGTACTTTGTAACCTAAACTGTTAATAACGCTTATTGTTTCTTGTTTATCTTTTAAAAAGAGGAGGAGGAGGAGGAGAAGGAAGAAGAAAAGAAAAGAAAATGATCATCTCATATTTTAAGGAAAGCCTATCCCACACCCCAAAGTTCTCCAGGTTCAATTTTCTTCCAGAAAGTCATCATTATCCATTGCCTTCTGCTGCAAAATACTGACAAATTTGAGATGAGGATGAATGTAACTTTACTTCTGAGTAGACCAGTGATGTAGTATAGAAGAGACACAAGGGGGGACAGCTCCAGAATTATTTTCAGAACAGAGATGTTGTCTGGTCAAACACCAGGGTAACGGAAGGACAACAAGGGAGTGAGGAGAGAACGTGCCTTTCACATGTTATTGTTGCTTATGACAGATTAGCATAGAGAACATAAGATAACAAGAAAAACAGTCAGGCAGATTATGTCTTCTTTCCTTTCATTTGATAAGGTTTAATAACACATCTGCTTGCATTTGTGGATTTTTCTTGGGATAATGCTTACAAAAATTATTTTTGGACTACATTTCCCAGAATCCCACAGCTATCATGAACAGTGGCTGTAGGAGCTTTGGTTAATTAAAAAGAAAACCTTTACTGGCCAACCAAAATACAAAATATACCTATTACAAGCTTTCAAAGCTCCACTGGCTTCTTCATCAGGCAAGATGGTACAAACCAAACAGGAGAAAAAAATTGAGATGTTAGTAAGACAAAAATTGGAGGTATTGGGACATATTTTCTTCTTCTTAAAGTTGGACTGAATTAGCATGTTTTACCTCTACAGCTACCAAATTACTCCTGATGCAAAAACATGGAGGCTTCTTGAAAAATCCATTGTCCTCTGCCTACAAGAGGCCTGTAGCTTCACAGGAATGGAGACAGATTGGATTGCAAGAGAAGAGTCCTGTTGATATACAAATGGACTTTAAATTGGAGCTTCGAAAGCTTTCAACAAGTATATTGTGTATTTTGGTTGGCCAATAAAGGTATCGCTGTTTGGTGGATTTTTGTCTGAATTTGCTAAATAGCCAACACAGCTACCTCTGCATATTAAAAGGAAAAACCTTATTCACATTTTGCCTTGGGGGCATAGCTATGAATTATCAGGAGACGCAGTCGTGAAACTGTCATGATTGGAATCTTGCACTTCATAGTTTACCGCATGGATAGGGTTGAACTGTCCATCTAGAAAGTATAGATTACTACATCTATGTATGTTCTTGTATATTGGACAAAGAAATATCACCTGCAAACCACATGTGCTTTGGCCTTTTTGTGTTGATGTTTATACCCTTGTCTTATTAGTCAACTTTTTAAAAGACTTCTCCAAAGACAGCCATGAACAATTGTGTCATACTAATTTTTTCAAGCTGCATCGCTTGATTTTTTTCAATTGGACTTGTATCAAACATTTTGTGGGTTTTTCTCTAGTGAAGTTGCTCAAGGCCTAGTTTTTTGGGTTTTACTTTTTTTTTTTTAGTTCTTTGTCCCTGAAGCTCTTGCAATCTTGCACCCATAAGAAAGCAAACATCACAAGGCTGGAATACCAACCTCTGTTGCCATTCCTATGCAGTGGGAACAAAAAAAAAATCACCATGTCCCACATTCTGGCACAACTTTTAATTTCCCCCCATTATTTTTTTTAAAAAAATAATTGATATCTTGATTTTCCATCAGTTATGATATTCAAGGCAGCCAACAGCAAGAACAGTAAAAACACTGGTTAACAATGCAAGTTTGTATGAATAAAAATAACTGTACCAACTAACATTTAAACCACAGCTACTTCCAATACTCTTCTAAAG
The DNA here is from genome assembly GCF_019175285.1 of Sceloporus undulatus. Lineage (NCBI taxonomy): Eukaryota > Metazoa > Chordata > Lepidosauria > Squamata > Phrynosomatidae > Sceloporus > Sceloporus undulatus. The sequence goes on along the minus strand of NC_056523.1, from coordinate 302,187,627 downwards.
CCAAATTTCAACCTCACACCACAAAGAGATCCAACAATTGAGTTAGTTTGGCTTCCCTATGAAAGCCATATAAGGTATGGCAACTGAAATTGAGCCATAACTGAAACAACTGAACACATTCTTTCTCACAAACCTGTTAGAAATACTGTACAGTGGTGAGACACAGAATAGGACATTTAATTTGGAATAAAATGTAGAGATAGGAGCTAAAGATATGCTTTGGATTTGAACAAATGCCAAAAAACCCAAGAAGTGACTGAGACTGATGTGGATGTCCAAATGTCCAAATCAAGGCAGCCCTTCTCTAAAGCAGATCCACATCTGAATGCTCCTGAAGATTCACTAGCTATATTCATTCAGAAGGACAAAAAGACTGCTTTTCCTCAAGCAGTCCATATAAGGACATTTCTAAGCAGGAAAGGGTGTGTGTGAAATTTTGTGATTCTAGTATCTAATCACAGCATGCTAACTGCTAAGTCTAGTTTTTACTCTCAGCTAGAGTGGACTCTTTGGTTCGATGAAACCTACATAAGTGTTGATTTACTAAGCTTCATTGATTCAATGGTCTATTTTAGTTGAGACACATAACTAGATTTAGCCCAATGAATCATTTCATCAGGTCTCTCCAATCCCAAAGCTTTGGGGAGAATGTTGAATTAATTTATCACAGACCTGATTCAGTGGTTAGTGCTCAGCTAGTTCCAAGAGAAAGAGGAATGTCAGAATGCTTGGTGACATCTCTGACATCTAGCACCATGCTTATTTACCTCCTTCTGAAATCTATGGAGCCAACTAAAATTAAATGTTGCAAACACAATTTCACTTAAATCTAAATTTGTTCAATTATTGTTATACGCACACACACACACGCACAATAATACAACAAATTATGTATTAAATCTGACATATATGTACTGTCCTAAAAGTCCCATACATCCAATGTCATGTTAATATTGTACTCGATTTGATTGCAGGACTCTTCTACCTATGCTGTTCAGCATTTCTGCAACATCTGGTGCAACCTTAAAGCTGTAAATAAAAGAAAAATACAAAATAGGAATAAATGCAATATAGAAATTACACTGCAAAGAATATATCCTTTTGTTCCCCCTTAAATACAAAAAAATGCCACTACCTTATTCAATGAGAACGGGGCCTCCTCCTTAGCTCTAGCAACTGCAGGTCCTCCCCAGCTCCAGCTCTCCTTTCCTTCTGAACTAAACCAGCAAGTACAGTGTCTTCCTTGGGGTTCCCCTGCCATTAGGTTAAACCAATATTCATAGAGGTTACATCTGGAAAATACTGGATGTTCAAGCTTTCTAGTTCTGCCACTGTAGAGTCAGCATGCCCATTATGCTCCACATCAAGAAAGTTCTCTTGCATTTTCTGCACTTCAGTGCTAGATTGGGCACAAAGCAAAGGAAATCAAAAGACCTCAACTTTTTTTTTAAATTCAGAATACATCTCTTATGTGTCCATGCATATTTGTCATACCTTGCAGGTTCTTTGTGTTGGCTTATCTTTATTATTTTTATTTATTTATGGTATTTATACCCCGCCCTTCAGCCCTAAAAGCTATAATTATATTATTATAGGCACAACTTGCCAAAAACACATATAAAAAGGTAGGGAAAAGTGTCCCTCCCATTTAAACACTCACCTCCATTTACCATGGTTATGGCCCTGGAGTGGTTCTATAAGCAGGATATTTATCTCTTGACAGCATCTCAGTATAAAACGTTTGTGTTCATATTTATGTATGTCATTTATAGAATCACTACTCATTGAATTCTCCACTGAGATGTTGACCTGAATTCAAATGGACACACCCCAGGACCTCAATTTAATCTACTACAGAACAAACCAACAACACAAAATGATAGAACACCCCTAGTTGAGACCATTCAAACACATTGCCAATGTTGTTTTTGTTGTTATGTGCCTTAAAGTCATTTTTCTGACTTATGGCGGTGCTAAGACAAGGCTATCATGGGGTTTTATTGGCAAGTTTCTTCAGAAGGGGTTTGCCATTGCATCATCTGAGGTTCAGAGAGTGTGACTTGCCCAAGGTCCCCCAGTGGGTTTTAACATGACTGAGCCAGGATCCAAATCCTGGTCCCCAGAGCTGTAGTTGAATAGTGAAACCACTACACCACACTAGATCTCTATCATCACTGAGCTACAACAAATTCTGGAGAATAATTGGGTTGAACTGGATGGCCTGTGCGGTCTCTTCCAACTCTATGATTCTATGATTCTATAATACAGCCCTCTCACAATCTCTGTGCCTCCACAATCTCTACAGACACCCTCTAAATCTTGAACAGTTACTCATAGCAAGATGCATAAAATGGATGGTAATACAGCCAGTAATACAGAGACAAGCCACAAACTCAGCCACAAATTCAGGAGTTTATCACACGGGAGGAATTTCTCTTAATTTCAAATGAAAAGAAAGTGGGGCCAGAACGCATTCACGTGAATTCTCTAATTTAGCAAAATTACGTGAATGCTCCTTGCATTCGAACTGGCTCCCCATTGCCCAAAAATAGTGTGCCATTGCCCATATTTGCGTGTGGCAGTCTATCACGCAATAACGTGAAACCCCATGATTGCATTCAGATTGCCATGGATTATACTTCCAATTTCCCTTGTCAGATAAACTCCTCAGATGCCAACTTTGTCCCCACATCTATTCTGGGAGCAATATTACAGGGGCCAATAATACTACCACACCACCGTACATTAAACCATTCTTCCTCCAACATGATATATGACACCTATGCCAGCAGTACCCCTCTACTCTCTATGTTGGACAAACAGGGTAGTCTCTACACAAGAGGATAAACGAACACAAATTGGACATTAGAAGTGGCAATATCCAAAAACCAGTACCAGAACAATTTCACACTTCTTGGACCTACAGTACAGGATTTAAAGGTTGCAGTCTTTGAACAAGGATATTACAAAGGAAGACTAGAAAGAGAAACAGCTGAATAAAATTATATTCACAAATTCCATATCATTTGCAGAGGTATGAACAAAAACAATGGTTTCATGGCACACTACATTTATTAATACAAGACTCCTTGCTACTCTACATATAACAAAAGGAATTGTCTCAGAGAATGTTTTGAACCAGGGAAACTGACTTTTGGTTAGTAGATTTATGTGTTCACACATCAACACAAACTGAACACTGTAAAGATCTGAAAGACCAGTATCACATCAGCCAGCCCCTTGGAAATTTAGGGCAAGGGACATGATTTGCATCTTTCCAGATCTTATTACATTTTGTTTCACTCCTACATCTGTATAAATATGTACCTGAGCCCTTAATACAATTCAGTTCAGCATCTGAATGAGTAGTTTTCTACCCATGAAAGCTCGTGCTAAAATTAGTTAGTGTTAAAGGTGCTGCTACATTCCTCCTCCTCCCCCCCACACTTTCTCCTTTTTATTATAGTACCATAATTACTCCTCATAAGGCTTGGTTTCCAGACTTTTGATCCTCTTGGTTGCCTTTCGCTGGACATGTTCCATCTTACCAATATCCTTCTTGAACTGTAGTTCCCAGAACTGGATACAATATTCCAGGTGAGGTCTGCTCAATGCAAATAGGCACTAATACTTCACCTAACTGTGAAGTATTGATCCCTATTGATGCACCACATCACATTGTTGACTCACAGTTTAGCTTGGGGTCTTTTAGGATGCCTAGATCCTTTTCATATGTACAGTTTTCAAGCCAGGTGTCACTCACCCTACATTTTTGCATTTCGTTTTTTCTTGCCTAGATAAAATACTTCACATTTATCCCTGCTGAAATTCATTCAGAAATTCATTCTGTTACTTTTAGCTCAGCTCTCCAGTCTTTCTAGGTCATTTCCAATTTTAATCCTATCCTCTGGGGTACTTGCTACCCCTTCATTTGGTATCAACTGCAAATCTGATAAGCATACATTCTGTTCCATCCTCTAAGTCATTTACAAACATGTTGAATAGTAGTGGGCCTAGGACAGAACCCTGAGGCATCCCACTAGTCACTTCTCTCCATCATGAAGACCAACCATTAATAAATACTTTCTGGGTTCAGTCTGTCAATCAGTTATGAATCCACCTAATAGAAGCACTGTCTAGCCTAGAATTCACCAGCTTGCCTGCAAGAATATCATGGAAAACCTTGTCAAAACTTTACTGAAATCAAGATATACTAAATCCACAGTACTTCTCTGATCTACCAAGCTTGTAGCTCTATCGACAAAAGAGGCAAGATTAGTTTGGCATGACTTGTTTTTGAGAGGCCTATGCCAGCTATTCCTTTATAAGTATGAACAGATTGACCATTCAATTATCTGTTCTAGAACCTTTCCTAGTATAGCGTGCCCATGCCGTATGCAAGCTTGCCATATGTGGACTTGAGGTCATGCAGACAGAGAGCCCTAATATGTTGAATGGGGTGTGTGCCCATGGCATGTTCAAATGAATGGGCCTTGATCACACATGGGATTTGCCTTATGCGGGGGAGGGGGGTTGGGTCCAGAACGGCCCTCGCACTGTACTGATGTCAAGATGATTGGTTGGTAGTTCCATTCCTTTTAAAGATGGGTCAACATTTGCCTTCCTCCAATCTGCTGGGATTTTCCCAGTCCTCGAAGAATACCCAAATATTGAGTTGGAATAGATGGCCTCCAGCTGAAAAGGCCCAGATTCCATGTGAATCATCTTCTACATTGTTTGAACAACTTGCTGTCAAAACTAGGTGAGGCTATTTTATTTGGCCCCTATAGACGCACCCTTTGTACAAAGTAACTTCTTGTATTCCACTCACACTTTCAAGCCAGAGCCTAAACAGTTTATTGCAAAAATTATGATTATTATTACCTAGGGACATTATTTTATTTGCATTATAAAATATTTTCCTACTCTCTGTTTTAAGCATGGTGGCTTCTACAAAACAATTCACCATTGTTCCTTTTTATTTGAAGCATGCCCTGTGTTTGCTGCTTTCAGAAACCCCCTTCAAGAGAAACATGTCTTTTTTTTTTTTCAGACAAGAGGTGGCACTTATTAAAATGTCTTTGGTCAGACAACTCAGTCTTCTCTAGAAAGAGAGAAAAGATGGAAAAATCCATCTGTGTCAGACTTCCTAGTTATTAAGGACAGAGTTTCCAAAATACTAACAAAGCATAAAAACCGTGAATGAGTAACATAACTAATAGGACACGGCTGGTGGCTGGCAGCTTGGTGTGTCACACATTGCAAAGGCCTGCTTGACAGAATTCTGGAAATTATTTTGTAGTGATGCTGACATTTAAAAAAAACAAAACCTTAGTTTCCTAGAATTTCTGAAGAAGAGAATGGAGAAAAGGTGGCAGCCATTCAAGGCCGAGCCAGCCTTCTGCAACTCTTTGCCCTCTGGAGCTTCAGAATACTATATCCTCCAATTTATTTATCACCCCATTTTTTCTCCTACTTTTTTCCAAATCTAGTTTCTCTGTCTTTTCACTCTCCCTCTTTGTACTCAGCTTTACCTCAGCTGCTGCAAACTGAATTAAAAGTGAAAAAAATTGTTTGTACTTAACTCATGGGGGGGGGGGGATGAGAGTGCATCCTTATCTTTTCCTAAAGGATCAGGGGAAAGCAAATTGCTGTAGTCTCTCCTAGCCTGTATGTTCCTCCGCATTGTAATTTTTGTTGTCCTGACCACATGTATTCCAGTTTTCATCTGTGAAATTTTGAGGTATGAAATACAGCTCCCACCAGCCCAATGGCCGGTGGTAGGAGGTTTATTCACATCTGGAGGGCATCAGGGGCTCTTCCACTTTGCACAGTTATGGTATGTTAATCTCATGTTAACTGTCATGGCAACATCCTATGGAATCCTGGGATTTGTAGTTTGATGAGACATGAGAACTCTGAGAAGGAATTCTGAGTATTTTATGTAACCACAGATCCCAGGATTCCATAGAATGGGACCACTATGGTTCAGGTGGTATCAAAGTGCTATAATTGTATAATGTGAAAGGCAGACAAGCCAGGAAGGCCAGTTTCAACCTATATTATAAATATGTATTGGGAAAGTTGAGTTTCTTGGACTACAACTCCCAGATTCCCACACCCAGCATTGCCAGTGGTCTGAAAAGCAATTTTCCCAAGCTTGATTCTAAACATGTGTTGGGTGTACATTAGAGAACACATTGCAAATCCTACATTTACATGACTAAAATGGGATTTAATTGGTTTCTGGGCATTCCTCAGATTATTTATAAGTAGCAGCAGTAGCAGTAGTGGTAGTGTCTGCTGCTAATTTTTTTTTCCACTAGGGCCCGCGAAAGCTGTGTACTATAAAATGGGTTTTCCAAAAAAAAACTTTTTAATAATAATAATAATAATAATAATAATAATAATAAATTTTTTATTTATATCCCGCCCTTCCCAAGATCAGGGCGGCTTACAACAAGGATTAAAAACAATGGTAACAAGGCAATATAAAAACATTACTATAAACAGGCCGTACCAACAATAAAACTATCAACAAAACCAACAGGATAAAAAGCCCCTTAGCCCAACCTCTTGGCCATGGAAGAGGAGGGAGGCCCACAGGATTTTTAATCGGGGAATGCCTGTTGGAAGAGGAAGGTTTTTAATTCCTTCCTGAATTGGGCCAGGGTGGTAGTCGAGCGGAGCTTGATGGGCAGCGTATTCCAAAGGGCTGGGGCAGCCGTGGAGAATGTCCTCCGAGTGGTGGAGGCTAACCTAGCCCCAGGCACCTTCAGTAATTGCTGCCCAGACGTTCTGAGGGTGCGAGGCGGAATGTACGGGGAGAGGCGGTCCTTTAGGTATCCTGGGCCCAAGCCATTTAGGGCTTTATAGGTAATTACCAACGCCTTATATTGAGCCCGGAAGCGAATGGGCAGCCAATGGAGATCTTTCAAAACCGGTGTTATATGGCTGGTCCTGGGAACACCAGTGACCAGCCGGGCTGCCATGTTCTGCACCATTTGCAGCTTCCGCGTATGGTATAAGGGTTGCCCCATGTAGAGTACATTGCAGAAATCCAGTCTCGAAGTTACCAGAGCATGTACAACAGTTTCTAGGTCCCTCTGGGCCAGGTATGGGCGCAGCTGGCGAATAAGCCGAAGCTGATAGCAGGTGCTCTTGACCATCGCATTCACCTGAGCAGTCAGGTGGAGCGATGAGTCAAGAAGCACCCCCAGACTGCGCACGGAGTCCTTCACAGGGAGCGTGACCCCGTTCAGGACAGGTGGAACCACCGCCATTCCTGGACCAGGAGAACCTATCACTAGTACCTCCGTTTTCTCTGGATTCAATTTGAGTCGGTTTTCCCTCATCCAGCCCATTACTGACTCTAGACAGGCCACGAGAGGAGAGACGCCATCCCCAGTCACTGCATCAGTCGGAGACATAGAGAAAATGATTTGGGTGTCATCAGCGTACTGATAACCCCGCGCCCCATGTCTCCGGATGATCTCTCCCAGCGGTTTCATGTAAATGTTAAATAGCATGGGAGACAGAATGGCTCCTTGAGGGACCCCGGTTTTAAGGGGCCTCTCGTCGGAGCACACGTCTCCCAGCTGCACCATCTGGGACCTCCCGGAGAGTTAGGACCGGAACCACTGGAGCGCAGTGCCCCCGATTCCCACCTCTGCCAGGCGTCCCAGAAGGATACCATGGTCAATGGTATCGAAAGCCGCTGAGATGTCCAAGAGCACCAGCAGGGACACGCTTCCCCTGTCGATGCTCAGACGGAGATCATCGACCAAGGCGACCATGGTATAGTAGCGTGGAGCTGAGATGTATGACTGACAAGCTTTTATGTTAACCAAAATATAAACTTTATTAAACAAAACGGTTGAACAACTCTCCCTTGAACTGAATGATATGATGTCACAGCTAGTTCAGGCACAGGTTACTTAGTTACATTTATATTATTTAACTCAGCTACTGTCACTTTACTTTTCCGTAGATATCCCTCTATCACCTAGAGACTTTCCTGCCTCTCTTTATACAGTTCGTTCTCTTAACTCAGCCACCTAGGCTAACCATATCCCGCAGGATATTACACTCCAGTCCCTCCCTCTCCTAGAGGTCTGGCAGTGCAACGGTAGGGAGCCCTTTCTACACAGACTCTACCCCTAACCGTACTTCTATAGCTCTGAAACCCTCCCTCTCAGGATTCCAAGCCCTAACTTGCACATTCACTCAGGAACTCCTGGACCTCAGTCCTCTCTCCCCAAGATTCTAAACCCTAACTGCCGTTCTAAACTGTCCCAGTTCCAACTGACTCCCCAACTGTCAGTTCGGAATCTTCAAAAGTTCCAGCCCATAGGCTATTGGCTGCCCTCAGCTGCCTTCTGATTGGTCAGCTGGGAGTGCTCTCCGTTACACCCTGTGTCTGTGGTATGGTTTTTAATTGGCTTTTTGACTAATTCTCAATACTACGACGAGAGATTGGAACCTAAATTTTATGTCATGTTTAGCTTTAACAAATGAAACAGTGGAAATCAAGGGGTGAAAATAATTATGAGGGGTGACAGGGGGTGCCAAAATACCTAGAGTTGGTCTTGGTTGTAGTCCAAAAAGGTCATGTTTACAAGCTCTAGGACCTGCCAGATTAAGGGAATTTCTGAGCTCTAGGATTTGATAGATTAAGGGGTGGCCTACAGTCACCTCCAATTTCACCAGATCGGGGCCGCAGCAACTGCACACTGCAGCCCCGATCTGGCCTTTTGTAGGATGCAAAAAAGAGCTGCAAAAAGCAGCTCCTTTTCACGCCCTGCAAAGGGTGTGATAGCCACAACTTTATGGCGCTCCTTTGGTGCTGTGTCATTCAGATGCAGCGCCAGAGGAGTGCTGTGATGCAACGTGCCGTGTGGTGCAGCGCATGGCATCACACTGCCCTGAGGCCAGAGCCAGGGCATGCGTCAGTCTGCATGGGGCCTAAGAGTACAAAGAGAAATAGAAATGGAAATGGATTATATTGTGTGTAAGGAATGTGTTGTTGGTCTACCGTTCCCACAATTCCCGACCACTGGTTATAGCAGCTGAAGTTGTTGAGAATTGGACTGCAACAACACCAGAATGCCTACCTCACCCTAGGATCTGGGCCAGCAATATATGGCATATTTCAAAACAACTCAGTTTGTAGCACCATAATGACAAAGGCTGTGATTCAATGGAGCACATAAGCTAGATTCCATTGCTTCACCTAGAACCCTGCCTTCTTCTTGGAACCCACTAAGGGCTCTAAAAACCTGTTTCAGGGGAATTCTCCACCCTCTAGAGCAAGTTCTTAGGGTATGCATGAGGGGCAGAGGTTGGAGGAAGGAGATGAGCAATTCTGGAGAAATTCTAGATTCCAGCAAAGTATCCAATAGGATCCTGGCAAAACAAGCTTCATTATGGACATAGGCTTCTGCTGTTTCTTATTAAAATAAAATCTTGTAGATTGTTTCCTTAAAGAACTCCATATTACTGACTGTGCCCTGGGAGAGGCCATTTTATTCTAAAGTGTGAGAATCTGCTGTGACAAAATTTGAGACAATTGGTATGACGGAGAACGAATGACCCTTGATGTAGAATCTGCTACCTTATCTATGAAAACCAATATTAAATTGTGCCACAGCAGCCACAGTTTTTTATATTACCAGATTAGAATACTCACTTGGAAGCAGACTTAGGGGCTGTGCAGATGCCTTGAAGGGGCAGCCTCCAGCTGCCCATGGCATTGTGGATTTACAGTGCTCCTTCGGCGCTACATTGTACATACACAGCGCCAGAGGAGCACTGTGATGCTGCACACCATGAGGTGTGGTGAGCAGAGCAGCATCACGCCACCCTGGGGACGGAGCTGGGGCATGCATCCCGCCCCCATCTTGACCTTTAAGGCTGGTCTACACAGGGCCTTAGGTGCATATGCACTGTAGAAATGATGCAGTTTGACACCATTTTACATGCCACTGTTCAGTACTATGGAATTCTGGGGTTTGTAGTTTTGTGATGTATTAGCCTTTGCTGTCTGAGAGCTCTTGTGCCACAGCAAAGTACAAATCCCAGGATTCCATAGGATGTCAGTCAAAGTGGCATCAAACTGCCTTATTTCTGCAGTGCAGATGCAGCCTCAGTCATGTTTCTAGCAGACCCAGTGAAATCATCGGGACTTAAGTATGTTGGTAACAGGCCTGCTGTAAGCATAAGGTCTATTTCATGCTACGCAGCACTTTGATTTTATTTTAACTACCATGGCTTCATTTTGAATTAGTAAAGCATACTAATTTTGCTGCAATCGTAACTGGATGAAATTTCAGACCAACTACTGCAATTAGTTGGCCTAACTAAACGGTGATGGTGGGGGAGGAATAGCACATGGTTGGAGGGCTGGTTTTTGTTGTTGTGGATGCTGAGGCGATACCAAGATGGAGGAGAAGAGAGTGTGTTTTGTACCACAGGCCAACATCATGTATCATGCACATTTATAAAACAAAGAATAACTAAGAATTTAAATCCCTGTGAAGATGCCAGCCACAGCTGCAGTGAAAAGGCAGGAATATATTCTTCCAGAATATGACCACACAGCCCAAAAAGCACACAGAAAACTATGAATGCTGGCCATAAAAGCCTTTGACTTCACAATTCTAATTTTTTCTAAGGAACAGGTAAGTAAAAAAAATTACTTTTAAAAGTATAACTATAATGTCAACTATTTTGACATTTAAAACCATCCATAACAGTAATAATTTTTAATTGTACGGCACCTTTCTAGAATGTCTGAGTCCAGCCCTTTGTTAACATTTTAAATACTACTTTTAACACTACATACTTGTGACTGTTTAGCCTTTTGATAGGCTCCCTTCACCTTTTCCTTTTCTCATTCTCTTTCTTTTAGTCTCTTTTCTTCTTCTTCTGTGTTTGAATATGTGTTGTAGAGTGAAAGGAATGCGCAAACCAGTATGAACTAGTAAAGCATATGACACAATTTCTGGCTTTTACAGCAATAATAATTGGATGAGCCTATGATCCACCCACAGAAATAACACAAATCCTTTAACAAGAAACTTTAGGATTGTTAGCTTGGGCCAATTTAGCAACAAACTTCCTCAGTAAACACACCTTATCTCAGGAAGTGCAAATTTTGCTGCCCAGATGTCAATTAACTTTGTCAAGTTTTTGAGAAACACAAAAGTTTTCAGGCTTGATTCACATTATGATGAAAGATAATTGCTTTTACAGGTCTGGCATAGTGGAAAGATGGAAACAAGCTTTGCCAGACTGGATTACAAGGGTGAAAAACATTCATGGGGCATCCAGCATGCCTTACCCTTTTCTATTCCTTTGGGGGAGTTGGGTATCCGTGTGTGTGTGTGTGACCTCCTGTAAAGGTTTATCTGCCTTTGTCAGTAAAAGCTCAAACATTCAATGACAGGTTCATGTTTATATAAACTCCAGCTTTCTCCTCAAGCAGAAACAGTAGAGATTTCCAAAATCAGAGAGGTTTGCCACCACACATATTTTGTTTGAAATATTTTGCTCGGTATCTCTCTTGACTCAGCTATCTTCGCAACTGCACACATCCTCCAAAAGTGTGATTTGATTGCTAAATTCCATCACACATATTGGATTTGCCATCGAGTTTAATTGCAACATATATGCAATTAGTCTGAGGATAACAATTAACCTCCATAAGAAGTACAATTCAGAGACATAACCATGTTGGTCTGGAATATCAGATTAACAGTTCTTATCAGCAGTCCTTGAACAACAACAAAACTACAAAAGAAGATTCGAAAGAGAAACAGCTGAATCAGAATATTTTCAAAAACTCCAATCCATCAATAGAGGGTTGAACAAAGACAATGCCTTCCTGGCACACTACACATATTATAACACTGGACTACAATGGTGTAGTAAAACGGTGTTCAATTTATAAAATGCCAAAATCCAGGTTTGTCGTTTGGAATTCTTTTTTAATATTTTCAAACCATGAATGATTGAATTCGTGGATGTTGAATCTGTAGATATGGAGGGACAACTGTATCGTCATGTGTGGATATTTACATTACACTGAGAGGATACAAGGTTTTAGCCACTGTAGTTTTAGCCAAAACACAAACACACAACCATGTGTTTCTCTGCACCGAAAAATTATCCAGAAGTCTTTGAGATATTCAAAAACTGGCAGAAAACCACAAGAAAGTCTTGCTGTTCATTTGTTCTTCTCAACAAAGTTTCTTGACTGTTAGAAAACTCATTTTCACCCAAGAAATACACAATAGAGAATAGTCTTCCCACGCCTAATACTGACTGCACTGGTGTGGATATGTCTGTCCCATTCTCTCACTATGCTTTTTGAATTCTGATAGCATTTCAACTCTCAGTGGCCAAGCAAATTGCTGTTTTTAATACTGATGAGCATACTTCTTTTTTCCTCTCTTCCTTTTGAGATATTAGCCATAATTCTTGTAACGTACGCTACACAACTCTTTTGCTGAATAAGGACATTATGCCACCAATAATGTTTGCCAATGTGCCTGCCTATTGTCCCAGTGGATAAAGTAGTAAATTGAAGGCAGTGAGAAATAGCTATGAACCATTCAAGAATGCACAAGTGTATAGCTGGAAGCATGTCAGTTACTCACAACAAGAGTAGACCCATTCAATCAACTGTTGAAAGATGAATCAACTTGTATGTCAATCCAATTGATTCAAGGGCTCTATTCTAGTTGAGGATAAAATAGGATTTAGGCCATAATTTAGGACCATGTAAAATGGTTGTACTTGTGGAACTCTTTTTAGGCAACCATGACCTGAATACCTCCATTACACAACAACAAAAAAAGTACAACCACATGTGTAAGGGAAATTACATAAATGTATGACACCAACAAGATTCTGGTTTATAGTAAAGTTATAATTGCTGGCATGGTGCCTTGTCACTTCTCTCCCAGGGAGCTCTCTGTGAGGATTTGCTAACTGCTCCCATGTGTGGGCTGTGTATCTGATAGAAGCCATGCTGGCTAATCTACTTTTGATTTAGTGTCTTCATTATGGTTGCCACTTCAGGATCATCTGAGTCCCTGAGAGTTCTAGGTCAAAACCTGAGAAGCAGAAACAGCTTCTGGTGATATCATTAAGTACTATGCATTAAATATCAACCACAGGTCATACAAACACACACACACACATATCACATTTTCCTTGGGGGCAGAATTCAGAAACATAGCTATATTAGTCTGGAATATCAGTATGCAAAGAGAACTTGCAGCCCCTTTTAGGCTAATTGTGTGAAAGCAGTTGTAGCATGAGCTTTTGTAGAAATGGTCTACTTCCTCAAGTGCAGCATCCTTCAGGTGCTACAACATCTGTTTGCATAGTCATATTTTCCTGTTTGGAAATTAAGCTAACGGTGATGTTCCCAGATCATGGTGAAATGAGAGATTTATAACTTCTTATCTACTTAGGAAGACAAGATAAGGAAAAATTAATCTACCTTACTGGCTTCTAGCCAGAAGTTGAATACAAGGAAAGCAGAGAGGGATACCTGCACCACAATGACTGGGAGGGAATGAGGCGGGTAACTGAGGGGCTGTTCAAACAATCCAGAAGGGGTGGCATGGAGCCGGCCCTGTTTCAGCCAGATTGGGGCCACAGCCGCTGCACGTCATGGCACGGATCTGGCCTTTCCAGGGCACAAAAAGGAGCCACAAAAAGCTCCTTTTTGCACCCTGGAAAGGGTGCCATAGCTGCGTTGCCGCTGCTTGGCAGCCCTCTTTTGGTGCTGTGTCATATGGACACAACTCCAGAGGAGTGCCATGACATGATGCCCTGACTCTGCCTCCAGGTTGGCCTTAATGGCTGGTCTGAACAGTACAGTCCACCCTCCCCATACACAGGGGCTCCATTCCGGACCACCCCTCCCCACCCCCCATGTATGGGGTAAAGAGCATATGCTCAAGCCACATTAAAAATAATGGGGCTCACGCTCATGGTGCAGTACGGGGCACACAGCACGTGTACACACCCCATTACTTCTGCCGGGGCTTGCCTTCTGCGTAAGCTCAAAGTCGCGGAAGGAAAGCCCCACTTATGGGGAGGGCCAACTGTACATATACTCTTGGAGAGTCTTTGGAAATTGTAGCAAGCTGCTGCTCTACTACTTTAGCTGGATATTTGCACAGAGACAGAAGAAGAAGGTGCCCAGCCATGTTACTGATGTTGACCGCCTCATTTTGACCTCAGGAGGGAGTGGCTCATGGCTGCTGCCCCCATCAGAATGGAGGCCCTGCAGGAATGGAGGGGAAGTTGGAGCAGCTCCAGGGCCAGAATACTCCAGGCCTCCCCTGGAGTATCCTGGCAAATGCAGAGATGAGCTATACCTCACTTCCTCTGAATTTCACTTTGACTTGGAGAGTTTCTAGAATTAATAGAGGCATCTGTTCAAGAGTGCAGTTTAGAATGAGACAGAAGTGTTCCATCTTTGCACCATTCTCTCTTGCCTGGAAATGATCCTGAAAACGAGATTCAAATATCTGGCTGCCCTAGTCTTCAAATGTCATCTTATTTGTACCCATCCACTTCCACTCACTAATGTTGGTGGGTAAATTAGGACGATATCCCAAAGGTCACAGAGACATGGTGGAGGGAAAGGGCTTGGATTCTGAGGCACCAAGACACACAAGGCAGGGAAATGGGAGCCATTCCTCAGGAAGTATAGTCATAAGTTCATGCAGTGCAACATCACATGTTCTTCCATTTAGATGTCAAAAGATAGTTGTAGCACTGTGGACCATGCTGAGGAGAAAATGCAATTTCAGAAAATGTATCAAGCCTTACCACTGCTTTATTGGGCCAACTTCCAATTTAAATGTCAATGGAACTACAGCAAAGTTCTTGGAGAGTTCCACCTGTGCATCGGGGCTGTCAGGATCAATGTATCTTTCATTCAGGGGGCAGCCTCCCCACGGGCAGGGATGGGTCACTTCTGTTTTATTCTAAACTGCACCCTCGAGTAGATTTGGGGTTGGGATGGCTCTGTTAATTCTAGAAACTCTCCATGCCACAGTGAAATTCAGAGGAAATGAGGTATAGATCCTGTTTGCATTGGCCAGGATGCTCCAGGGGCAGCCCAGAGGATCCTGGCCCCGTACCTGCTCTAGCCTCCTCTCTGTTACCTCAGGCCTTCCATCTTGATGCAGGCCAGCTGTTCACACGTGCATCTCACTGTTCCATCCAGTGTGCAGGCAGCGGCCATGAGCCAATCACTCCTGAGGTCAAAATGAGGTAGCCAACGTCAGTCACATGGCTGGACACCTTATTCCGATCTCAGAGCAAGCCACCTGCCACCACTGCCACACCAGGCAGAACTGCAGCATGCATTTCAGACAGCTGCAAGGCATCAGAATGAAGGGCTCTGGATCTTTCAAAAAATCCAGAGCATTGCAAGAGGGTTTGGTGCTGAAAGGACTGGATATCATCTGGTCTGTTCATATCAGATTCAGGGTTTGGGCCATGTGTCATTTGGACTCTCTGTTGATGGATGAGGAGGCCAGTTTATTTACCCTGTACAGACAGGGCCATAATCATAACAAATTACGCAACAACAACCATTAGAGTTCGGTAACATTTGCATGCTTATAGTCACTAATTGCTACTTTCCATGTTTGCAAACTTCCTGTTTGTTTGCATTTCCACACCCACTCTTTTCCTGCATCACTCTAACTTGCAGCCAGGTTTCTTTTTCCTCTCTCTCCTCCATTACACCATGCATTTGATTATGACAAGTGTGTAACTAAAGAATTGTAAGGTTTTACAAAGGAAACTATGTATATTTATTTCCTTTTTGGGCTAGACCCCTGTCTCTGTGTAGGTGGAGATGGGACTGGCCATTGTTCAGCTTCTACTTTGTCCATTTGATCACTCCACTATAGAGATCCATTACCATTATTCAGTTTGTACCTTGTATTTTTAGGCAATTGGCCACAGAACAGAGATTCTGGATAGGGAATTTCCTTTATGGAAGTTATTTATTGAACTTCAAAGCTCTGTGGAGATATCATTCATACACATACACAGACACAGACACAGACACAGACACACACACACACACACACACACACACACACCAGGGATGTTGGAATGTTGCTTGGCATTGAGGTGCATGGTAGAATCCTCACTTGCAGGCAGTAGCATACAGTTGGCCCTCCATAGCCACAGATTCTTTAGCCACAGATTCAATCATCCATAGCTTGAAAATATTTTTAAAATATATAAATTAAAAATATATATATAAATTTAAAAAAAAACCACAACAATCTTGATTTTGCTATTTTATATAAGTGACACCATTTCACTATGCCATTGTATTTAATCAGCCTGAGCATTCACAGATTTTAGTATCCATGGCAGGTTCTGGAACCAAATCTCAGCAGATACCAAAGGCTCACTGTATATCTTTGTGTCAGAACTCCATATGGGAATTATGAACTAAACTGTGCTATTCCATCTGGACTTTGATTTCTTATAACTGTTTTTTTTTTAAATGATTACCTGACCCTAAAGGCTAGGGACAGTCTAGGGATTCTGTTAGTGTATCGGCCACCCCGTGCATTAGCGGACTCCCTTAACGAGCTGACACAGCTGGTCGCTGAGCTGATGTTGGAGACGCCCAGGCTTCTTGTCCTGGGTGACTTCAACATCTCCCTCTCGGCCAGCCATGTTCCATCTGGTGCGGCTCGGGAATTCATGGATACCATGGCGGCCATGGGCCTGTCCCAGCTGATACAGGGTCCTACGCACTGTGCGGGTAATACTCTCGTTTTGGTCTTCTGTTCGGAGGCGGAAAATCCGTGGGTGGAAATAGTTACTAATATCTATTCCACATTTACCACGTATTTCTGAGTCTTGTTGAATGTGTGAGCGTAGTGCCTGTATGTTTGAATCTTGTTTCCAATAAAGAGACATGATTGTATTAGAGCCTCTGCCTCATTCTGGATTTCTAGTTCCTGGTATACAGATCGAAGGGGCGATCCCATCTGAGGTGTGGTAACAGGCCTCCTCTCGTGACTTGAGCTAATTAAATTCCCCATGTAAATTTGGTCACTGTTCGCTGTTACAGTTTGGTGAGAACGCTGGGCATTGGACCCTTCCGAGATGAGCAGGACAGCTTGATCACCTGGCTTGCTTGGATATCGGAACGTGAGGAAAACGGAGATCCAGGAGAAGCAGATGCAAAGCTAAATAGGAAGTGAGTGAGTGTGTCTCTGGTGTGTGGCCTAAGGGCAGAAAAACTGTCGGGTGGGCTTTCCCCTTTTCTGGCTTTGGCTGCACGTTTTCTCTGGTGTCCGCGAGTGGCCTAGTGATGACCGTGTGTCACCCTTGGCCTGGAGTCAGAGTAGGTCTGCCTGACGCCCTTTTTGTTTTTTTGCCAACTTGGGTGGGAAAGCAGGAACAGGTCTTCCTTCCCCCAACTCAAGCCAAAAGAAAAAAGGTGAAGTCAAAGTCTGAACCCAAAACCCATTGATAGCGCAGAAACCCTTGGGGAGACGAGGTAGGGGAGACGGAGACGTCCTCGATCTAAGCGCCTAAATCCAAGTGCCCAAAGGCGAACGGAGGTTGCTCCGGATTGCATAGTGAACCTCACTGGAGGAAGAGAAACTGTGGAGCTAGGCAGATAGGTAGAGGGAGCGCTGACAAGGTACTACTGGCAGTAGGCCCCAGCGAGGGATCCTTTTAGGGAAGAACGGCTTACCCATTCTTGGCCGGGTCTAGCGAGGTCACCTGTAAGCCGCTGCGCAGAGGCGCTGCCCCACCGTGACGAGGACTGTCCCCGACCCACTCAGCTCTTTGTGTGTTTGGAGACCAGCATAGAATTGCCCCGTAGAGTCTGAAGGATATAGGACTTTACAGGGAGAATGGGTCACAGTGGCACAAGCAGAGAATTGCCCGTAGAGTCTGAAGGATTAGGACTTCACAGGGAGAATGGAGTGCACGTGCACAAGCATAGGAATTGGCCGTAGAGTCTAAGGATATAGGACTTTCAGGGAGAATGAGTGCACAGTGGCACAAGCAGAAGTAAGGGGGAGAGGAATCCCAACAGTGACAGCTAGACTGGTTAAGGAAGAGTCACACCAGATCCTCAAAATGGTTCTAGGAAAAGGGAGGAACCCATGGAAAGCAGGATTTTTGATGAGGAAGATCCCTTGCAACATTGTTGAGGTGTACAATGAGAAGACGAAGCGCAAGGGACTGAAAAGGTGTCAGCAGCAGAAAAAGATAGATGGGCAGTGTGGGGGATCTGGAATCGCAACAGAGGCAGTGGAGGAGAATAGGAAACTTAGATCGAAAAGGAAGCATTGCAGAAAGCATAGAGAGCTAGCAGTCCAGTGAGGACAAAGTAACTGAAAACTCCTGGCTGTCAAGAGAACTGGACCAAGTCACCCTTAGACCAAGACACAGAGAAAGAAGCAGTCTCTTTCGAGAATGCATACCTGAGCTGAGAGAAATTGAGGCAAGCAAAGCAAGCAGCAGATCCACAGACTGTCCCGTAGGATTCAGGATTAGGGCATCCCTGGATCTGAAACAGTCAGTGGTAGCCACAAAGTCCCCACTACTTGAGGGCAGTGGACTGAAAGAACAAACGCAGGGCTCCCTGCCAGAGGAAGATAAGGAGACACCATCTCCCAACCGTGCAGGAAAACAGACCTCAAGCCCCCAGAAAAGCCAAAGCCTCTCAGAGAATGCTTCGAGAGATGCGAAACACCATCTGGAAGCAGCTTCTCACTAGGATTAGCAGACAGGAGTTACATGGAAGGTCCAATTCGGAATGATGGTTTCTTGGATAGAGCCATAACAGACGACGACACAAGAAAGGAAACCCTTTCAGTTCCCAGAGTCTAAGGCCACCCCCACTAAAATGGAGAGAAATTAGGAATTGGTAACCAAAGTTCTCAAAGAGGCACCTTTCCCCTGGGGAAAGAATCCAAGCCTTGGAAACCTTTCCAGCCAGCCAGTATCCTTCCCAGCCCGAAATGACAGAAGAGGTCCAAACTGGGATGGTACTGGACGATGCAGCCACTGGAGAGGACCAAGAGACAGGTCACACTGTCTCAGCTCTTCTCAGTCCCACCACCTGGCAAACGAGCCAGCCAGTGGTGCTGCAGGAATACATGCTCCAGCCAACCCGTCTGCCAGAAGGATGGTAGAATCAAGCAAGCAGAAAGAGAGGAAGGAGAGTCACCCGAACAGGGAAGAAACAACTAATGGTCTGTAACTGAGACCAAGCAGTGGCAGAGCACTTGGGAAAGCTCAATGCCCAAACGTGGGTGAGATGGATGACCTCAATCCCTATCCTATCCTAAGGCAAAAGGACAGGATTTTGGTGCAAGTGGTGAGGAGATGCATAGACCTGATTATGGAGCTTGAAGCTGCAGCAATAACTCAGACCTAGCACCATGGAGTTACAGCCGGCATGGCCACGATTGCAAAATCCTCTGGCCAGGATCCATTCTCAGTCCAAGTCCAAGTGAGTACCAAAAGGCAGATGAACCACCAATGCTTATGTGGCACGTAAAAGATTTTAGGGTCCTAGCGAACAGATCACCATAGGTGAGATGGGAATCCTGTGGGCTCAATGGGTCCCCAATCCTAGAGATCTATGAAGGACTGGGGAATCTGCTAAGACATACATAGGGTCACAGTCACTGACACTAGACACCATGACTTGGAATAATTTCATGAGACACTTCTGCTGCCTCTGGGATTTTCTGGTCTACAAAGCCAGAGAGGAGTGTCAGTAAAAGTAGAAAGTAGGAAGGAGCCGAGATGGAGCCCAGTATATCCAGTAACTTACCGGAAGATGGCCCCCACTCACTGCCCCTAAGCAAGGACCAAGAACCAGAAAAGGGAGAGGAGAAGGAGTCAAGCAGTGACCCTAAAAGGACAACAGGCAGCCATTTCAGAGACGTGAACCCAGATACAGTTCCACATCCGAGCCAATCCACGCAGGATTGCATGGACTTGGTTGATGAAGCATGGATACAACAAAAGATCTGGTGGCAAGCCCATGTAGGATTTTGGAATGTATGCTCAGGTTTGATCAAGAGGCCACTAAAGTAGCAGTCAGAGCATAGCAGCCAGGGCAATGGCTCGAGTTACGAAATTTGACAGAGGAGCACGAGGTGCGAGCAGCAGTCCAGGAATGCAGATTAGGACAGCCCGGGATCCCCCCCAGAGGGAAACAAGGCAGGCATTAGGATCCCGGGGGCTAAAAGTCCTCTGCCAACCCAAAACGGACAGGGCGATAAAGCCATAAGCTTAGTGCCCTCAAAACTCATGAAGTCCAATCCACCGGTGACTCTTCGGCCGAGGGCGATAAGAGCTCAGTGCTCCCTGAGCATTTGAGGCTGCTCCAGCCAATTCTCCTGTCCACAATTGTAGCCAGATGACTCCTGATGCCTGGGGACGCCCCACAGTGAAGGCACAAATTGGCACTGAATCTCCAGCTGAGGCTCAGCTTTTGGTGGATTCAGAGCAGCAGTCATACCGCATCCTAAATGGGCACAATTTGGGGAAGAGTCGAAGGAAAGCATTGTGCTAAAGGATATGGAAAAGGGCAACAGATAGCCACAGATTTGGAACAACATTCCAATAAGATTAGGTCCAATTATAGATCGCATTAGAGCATGTGCACAGAGGGAAGATGATGGCATATTGGGAATATGCGATCTGAGGCGTCACAAGTTGACACTGGACTGGCTAATGGCTTCTTATGGAGTTGGAGAATGGTCCAGAGTTCATCTCTGCCATCACAGGTGCGCTGCTCTCAAGCCCCCTTGCCTCTCTTCCCAGTAACCACAGACCCCTGGGTACAGGATTTCCCTGAAGTATGGATCAAAGACAAGGCTGAATGCGGCACTGGTTAAAGAGCTTGTGTTCTAATAGAAGGTCCAGATCCTCCACCTCAGAAGCAGTACCCTTACCCACGTGGGCTGAGGAGGCATAGCCAAAAACTATTGAAGGTTTGCTCAAATGGACGTCATCATGCCATGCAATCCATTAATCTTGCTCCGATCTGGCTGGGCTGAAGGGGGTATGGAGTAACGTGGCGAATACCGTGGACTTTAGAGCCCTCAATGCGGTACCCCTCCTGTTGCCCCCGTGGTAGCCAAATACAACGAGATCTTGGCAGCCATTGCAGCTGGAGCGCGATTTTACAGTGTCATTGACTTGGCCAATGCCTTCCACTCAATTCCACTCAAGAGAATGTTATTACAAGTTCTCCTTTGAATTCAGGGGTACACAAATGGGGTTCAAAAGATGCCCTCAGGGGTTTCACTCCAGTCCCAGTATATGTCATGTCAATGTGGTCAAGAATGTGGACAAAGCTGCGCCCTACATCGCGCCCCCATGTCTTGTCCTATGTGGATGAATTCTCGGTACACTCTGATTCCAGGAAAGACAGCGGATGTCACCCGCGAGGTTTTTAGAACTGATCAGAGGACAGATTAAGGCTAATAGGGAGAAGGCGCAGTTAGTCCAAACTCAAGTCAAGTACCTCGTTTGAACCTTCAACAGATGCCGACCATAACCCCAGATTTGGAAAGGATAGAGACAATTAGAAAGATTCCAGCCCTACAGATGTGGCAAAACTCTAAGAGCAGTACTAGGCACTTTCAACTTCTTAGAGTTCATAGAGAGTTTTGCCGACAAAGCCAGACCCTTGTATGCCCTTCTGAAAAGGATGCAGCATGGGAATGGGGGCACAGAACAAGAGGAGGCATTTGCAACCTTAAAAAGAGATTTGGCAAAGCCCCAGCACTAGTGCATCTGATGTCACCAAACTTTCTACATCCAGCTCGCAGTTGCTGATGGGTCAGTGGGAGCAATCCTGCTGCAACCCCGAAATGGGATGCAAAGGCAGTGGCTTATGCTTCCCGAAATCTGTCCCCCACTGAAACAAAATTTAGTCCTTGTGAAAAGAATTGTTTGGCTCTGATACTGGGCTCTGATAAATGGGAGTTCATCATTGGTGGAGCCAGAGTCATTGTGCAAACTCCTCACCCTCCTTTGAAGTTCATAAGTCTGGAAGATCCAGAATGGACAGGTGCACAACTCCAAGAATAGCAAAATGGACTATACATTAGTTAAGCGTGGGTGTTGATTATCAGAGACAAGCTAGCGAGCCACCAGCTCCCTATGGATTGGTAGTAGCGGGGTGCAACCCATGAATGCCCCTTGCCACCATAGAAGAGAACAAATGGCAGTAAAACCAGGAGAGGCTTGGAACAAGCTCTCAAAGCAAAGTTTAGGTGTTGGTTTTGTGATGGATCTTCATACTGCATAGATGGTATTCGCCTAACAGGCTATGGAGCCATCCGAGTCAATGATCCCCACACCTTGCAGGCACAGTACGCCCCCATTCTAGTCAAGCAGCTGAGATGAGGCATGCTAGCGGTCCTCAATTTGAGCCTCTAGATGTCCCGCTGGCAGTATACACTGACTCACAATGGACAGTGCATGCTGCTACGGACTGGCTTCCAGTCTGGATCGGCAGGGACTGGAAGACCCATGATGACAAGCCTGTGGCTCACATAGACAAATGGAAAGAGGTGGCTGCGTTGCTGTTAAAAGGACAGCCCTCACACAGGTCTCCTTTGTAAAGGGACATAAAAGACAGGGAGCGAGGAAGCAGTGTGGAACAACCGAGCTGATGCTTTGGCTAGAGAAGCAGCAGCAATGCCTGAGGATTCTAAACCAGTTTATCCTATCAATGTGAATCCAAAAGAGATGTGATCCACCTACTCTAGACTTAGCAGAGCTGCAGAAAGGAGATAAAGAAATCAGGAGCTCATGAACATAGGCAAAGACCCTACTGGGAAGTATAGATAGAAGCAAAAGGAAAGAGCTTGGTGGGCAGTAATATGCTGAAGGTAACTACAACTGGATCGTTCCTAAGGACATCCGTGGGGATTTGACCAGTTTGTACATGAGATGGTCATAGGGGGAAACAGAGCACCTATGAGAGAGTGCGGGAGACAGGATGGTGCCAAAATGCGTGAGAGATTGAACCAATGGGTAGACAATTGCTAGCCTGCGCAATGGTCAATGCTACAGGTGGACCAAGGCTCCGATGGGACACCAGAGAATTGAAGGACCATGGGCACGTCCCAGCTAGATTTCATAGGCCCTCTGCCAACCACCCCAAGGCAAAACAGATTTTGCCTTACCATATAGATCCCTTCAGCAATGGATTGAGCCTTCCCCACCAAAGATAACACAGCAGCCACCACTGCTAGAGAATCCTGTTCACTCAAGTTTTTTAGCCGCTTGGGATGGTGCGAGAGATTGACCATGATTGTGGATCTCACTTCACTGGTGAAATCATGAAGAAGAGCTATGCAGAGCCCTAGGGGTGCGACAACGCTTCCATTATAGCAAGACACCCACAGAGTTCGGCTTTTATAGAGAGATCCAACAGAACCATTAAGGAGGCGCTGCGCAAAGTGGTTAAAAGCCTCTGGAAAAAGATTGGGACGCAAAACTCCCCTAATTCTAATGGCCATCAGGGAAACAGTAGCTTCCCATGGCTTCACGCCGCACCAAGTGATGACCGGGCGCAAAAATGATTGATGCTGAAGCCTTTTGGCTAAACACAGAAATTCCAGCTGAACTCAAGAACCTGTTCTGGTCAACCAGGAGTGGATTCGCACCCTATTGCAGGAATTGAGCCATCTACATAGGCAGTTAGCTCAGAATCTAGGTAAGAACATGCAGGAAATGGATCGCAAGTTGGTTGGGTTAGGAATCCCCAGCAGTGGGATCCTGGACAGCTTGTGATGTACAGGAACTTCTCCCAGAAGAAGCATGTGCTCTCTCAGCCCGCTGGGTTTGGCCCTGTGAGAATCACCGCGAGAATCCTCACCCAGGGTATATCAGGTTTGCATCCCACACAGGAAGGGAGACAGACTCAAATATTTCATGCTTCTCCAGCTAAGAATGAAAGGAGAAAGCCTCTCCTGTAAAACCAGTCCAGGATTGGCCTGGTTGCCAGTTGTAAATTTGTGTCTGATTCTGTTCTGTTTTGTGGCGGGTGTTTAAAGAGCCCTCCTCCTTGGGAAGGAAATATAGCTCAGAATTCTTGCTTTGTTCCAAGTCTGTTCTGTTGATACATTTTGGTGACCCTGTTATGGAAGAGAATTCATTCTTCCTAGTCTCTCTGCTTAACCCTATAAATTAAGATGCTCTAATTCAGCTTGTGAGTCTCTGTGTTAATTCAGATGTTAAGTTAGATGTCCCCTCAGGAAAAAAAAAAGAGGGGGGGGAAGAGCTAATGGTCCTCTCCCTTGTGAGTCTTGAGCCATGGTAGAGACTCTTTCGAATGTTCCTTTTTGTGTGAAAATGCTGCAAAACTGGATATTGCTGTCAGCGTAAAGAGAACCATTGCTAATTCGGAGTTGAGAAGCTTCAGCTTTCCCATAGATTGAATTTGCAAACGATCCTGTTTAGCTGGGTTTCTTGTGTCACCAGGAAGAGGAGAAAAGCTTTGCTTTGGAGTTCCTTCCGAATGACAATAACAGCTTAAACAGTTGATGGGTTAGTTTGGTGATTGTCTGTGTCATGTGTGAATTTTGGGAAAGTGTTTGGAAGTGTATCCAAGACAGAGTTGTGGATTGGTTTTTGCTTGTTAGTTTTATAGTTTTCTTCCTTTGTCCTGATCCGAGAACAGTGGTGCATTCTAGAAGGGACGACACATAGTTTGGTTTCTTTAGGGTGCACAAACCCTATAGACAAAGGACTTTAGCATTTCTTTAAGTTAGCATCTGTACTTAGTGGTACTTAGAATGAAACTACGTCTTGTTTCTCTTTCACTGGCTGGTCAGCCCCTGAATTCCTTTTGTGCCTGAATCCTTTGCCTCCCCCCTCTCTCTCAAGAAGCTCAATTTGCATAGCACTGCAAGTCCGCGGCTGGGCAAGGCAGATCTTAACCCTGGAATGCCAGCTGAATGGAGCCAACATAGTAAGGGGATTGCAGGCTCCCTCATCTCTTGTGATAGTTGCTGACTGCAGGCTTCACCAGCCAAGCTGTACATCTTTGTTCATGTTTGGTCTCTTATATTGCATAGCCCATCTTTTGGAATGACAGTGTAATCATGTTTTTATTTTCATGTTTCTGGGTGAGATAGAATTCCTTGAGGATGACTATCCTCCTCCTTTTGTACTCTGACCTTCTTGTTTTGTTAGATGAGCCTCATGGCTAAGTGCTTCTAGCTGGTGGGTTCCATTGCTCTGTTTAAAAGAGATGTGGGAAGATTCAATCTACTATCTCTTTTGTCTCTTACTGTTCTAGTTATTTATTTTTTTTACACTCTGCACATGCTCCAGAGTTTTCTGCTTTCCCTTCCTAGATGTAAAATGTAAGGAAATAGTCAATACCCTCATGTCTCCATAGGTATTGTGTTTTGTGTGGATGTTGTGACTCAGCTAACTTTCTGGCTTCTTGACCTTGTTTTGTCTCTTGGCCTCCCAGAGAATTAAACCTTCATTCCTTCTGGCTCTGCAATGTCTCCTTCTAAATGGTGTGCTTTAGAATGAAAGCACCTTTCAAATGCTAATCACCTTCCAGGCAGTTTCAAAGGTTTTCTTTCCCTTTTTAAGCTCTTCCTTGTGCAGTTGTTGGGGAGAAAATCACAATACAGTAAAGTTTTTCTCTTGTTCTACCCCCATGCATTTTAAATCCATCTCTCAGTGTAAAATTTTGTTTACTGAATTCATGTCACAGAGTCTTTGTTCTGACTATATCAAGTAGTTGTAGAGGGCCTCCCTCATCAAGCACAGTCTATCTGAATTGATTGCCTCCATAATGCGTTGTTCTTTGTTCTTCTGAGCTGTGAATATGTGACTCCATCACACTTTCTGGCCCAAATCTCTGGAGGTGCCTCAGTGACAAAGGGGGGGTGCCTTTCAAATGTTAACGATCTCTCTCTTTCAGTCACCAGCTCAGTACAAATAAAAGAACATAAGTTTTCTTTATCTGTTTCCTCCTGTTCCAAGTGATTTTTTACATCCCTGCTGCTTCCAATAAGGATAGAAACATTACATTTTTATTTTATTCAAACACTGATTTGTTTCATTTGTTTTGTTTGATTTTCAGCGATATGAGATGGTCAGTGTTGAAACACTTTCCTAAATTCTTTGTTGTTGCTTTTCTGCCTTTATTTGTTGTTATTATTTTTCATTGGACAATTAATTTTAGTGCTCCAGTCTTTTATTTTGTTTTATAGTTCACACATTGACATCAGTACCCGTTTTGGTCTTTTGTTTTTAAAGCCATTTTTTATGTTATGTTTCCTCATCCTGTTTCATGGAGAGAGAAGAAAGGATGCAGTGTTGTTGTAAGTTTTGTCTTTTGATCAGCAGGCCTAGTGGTAATGAAATTGCCTAAGTGTCTGATTTTGATTTCTTCTTTTTTTTTGTTGTTGTCTTGTTTCCAATGACACTTTTTTTGTTTTGTTTTAAGATTTTGAAAGTCATTTGTTGTTGTTGTTGTTTGCTGACTCAGTGGTTGAGACACCTAGCCCGTTTTTTTAATGGGTGTTATTTTGTTTTTTACGCATTTTGTGTTGCTCCTTTGAGCTGCTCCATTTATTTTTTTTTATGCTTCATTTTTATTCTTCTTTGGTTCCTTTTCAAATAAAGTTTTTTTGGTCAGTCTAAGATTTGGTCTGACTGTCTCCTTTTTCAATTTAAATGGTGAGAAGTTTTTGTCTTTTGTTTTTTTATCAAAGAGGGTGAGACACCCCCTCCTTTCAAAAATGTAATTGCCTTATGATGTCCTTCAAGAAGGTCTCCATGTTTGCTTACACAACTGTTCCAGCCGAGCGCCAGTGATCCCCAAAGATGTTTCCAGTCGCTAAGAGGGGTGAGCAACGTGCTGAGATCCTTTATACACTGAAACCTGGATGACAGCCAGGGTCTTCCAACAAGGTCCTTTGCTCCAGTGATGAGATGAGCCAATCAGGCTCTAGGTCTGATCCTGCACACCAACAATGTTGTTCCTGTTTTCTCATCCTACAAAACTACCTGCACTGGCCCCCTGAAGCGCATCATTTTGCTCAGTGCTGCCACTCATGGACACTGCTTATGCTACCAGGCAGAGCATGAACACAGTTCAAATCACCTGTTCCTGCAGCAATGTTTTGTTCCTAAAAGCCCAGACTACTTCAGAGGCTATGGCCAGTGCCTTAGTTCCATGGACATGCTCACACATCCTGGGTGTGTAAACACAAACTGATCACTTGGCCCCTCCATGTTCCAGAGGCCTCACTGCGAGTACCTCACATCAGCCACCACACCAATGTGCTAGTCACCATTTTGTTTGTCCGCTCAGACGGGGTCCGAACTTTTAAAATTCTATAATCCAGCTCAAATTTGATGGACATGTGCTATACACATTCTACACCACTACACAACCTGCATAAAGATCTGGACATTGGCTATGATGCCATCTTGATCCTATACTTTGCTATACACTACCTCAAACTTTTGGACAGTGGTCTCTGGACTCAAAATCCTGGATGTGCCTTCACTTCTAAGGCTCTCATGCTGTGTTTTAATGATGTTCTTATGATTGCTGTTGAAATATTGTTCATGCAAGTTTATGTTTGATGCCTGTTAGTTTACTCATGATATCTATAGATAGTGATTGCCTTTGATTATTGATTGTTTACATTTCCAGTCCAATTGTTTTGCTTTTAATTCTTGTTGGTGCCTATTTTGTCTACCATCTTATGGTTCTTTAATTGATATTGTTCTGCCTTACTTAGCACACCTTGAGTGTTGTGTCCATATTGCCTGCTATTGACTGATTATTGTTGTTTGCTCTATCTTAGCTATGGTTATAATTGCTTCATTTGTTTGTTTTGATATTTGATTCATGTTTACTCTAATGTGTGGTGTTTTGTTTTGCTCAGATACATACTACATGCTATGTCAATTTGCCTCTATGCATTGTACTGTGTCTTGTATGACCCCCATGTTTAAACCTAGCATGTAGCAAAGGGGGGTGGTGGTTTCAAATAGAGGACTTTCTTCTCCTCCTCTCCTCAGCAACATGCAATTCCTTTTCTATACACTCCTTCATGGACATCACTGCCACATACACCATTTTTGTTGGACATTGTTAACTTCATTGCACTACCTCCATTCATTGCCAGCTTGGACTATCATTCTCACTTCTTGCCAGTCTATGTACACTGGTGCATTAGTCTTTATCCTCCAAATTTGGCTACAAGATAAGATGGTTTATGTCTTTTCATGTTTTGTAATATGGCATCACAATACTGCTGTTTCTGCCATGTATATTTTTCATGTCTGTTCGCTTTCATTTGCTGGATGTATATTGCATACATTCTCATGACAACCATTGCTTAATGTACATGTATTGAGTGTGATTGTATGTGTGATGAGTTTCCAGAGAAGTTTAGTACTGCCTTCTGCGGAAAATACTTACCTATGTCATAACCTTCTTCTAATATTGTCACCCCAAATTTAACAGACAAAGGTTAATTGAAATGCTCCGTTCTAACAGAGATGTTCGAACTGCGTATTTCAAAGGGGGGGATGATAGGCATTGATCTACACTTTTTAATCTAATGATAATCTCTGACCTGCAATTTGATATCAAAAGTGCATCTGACCTGAGTAGCCAATGGCCCTAGCATGTGATCCCCCGTGAAACAAGGGAAGCCATGAGTTTTTGATATGTAAACGAATTCCTTTCCCGCTGGATGAGATTATGCAAGGAGTGCTAAGTGCTATCAGAAAGAGCTATCAAATGTCTTAAGGAAGTGTTTTCTCTTTGTGATTGAGGGGGAACCATTTGAATCAAAGGAATGGCATTTGTAGCCATTCAGGTCCCTACTCTGGCAGAAACATTTGGGTTAGATCAAACATTTGGTTAGGATGAAATACACTCAAACAGTTTCTTTGATTACCCTTTGTCTAGAGACCTGTAGACCTAAAAAGGTCTCCTAAATTTAAGAAGTGCTCGGCCAGCCACTGCTGCTGCTACCAGCCACTCTGGCTGCTACCAGTCACTCTCAGCTGCAGTCAGCCATCCACTGCAGCCAAGCCAGTCATCATTGCTGGTAGCCAACAGCTAAGTCAGTTTAAGTCAGTCTCTCTTGCTGCTGCCTTAACCAGAATTGCAGACCCACCAACACAAATGGAAGCAGAACTTCTAATAGGTGAGCATTTCCGTTAGACAAGCCAATTCTATTCCCCTTTACCACGTATTTCCTGAGTCTTGTATGAATGTGTGAGCGTATGTGCCTGTATGTTTGAATCCTTGTTCCATAAAAGAGACATGATTGTACTTAGAGCCTCGCCTCATTCTGGATTCTAGTTCCTGGTTACAGTCGCAGGGGCGATCCCATCTGAGGTGTGGTACAGGCCTCCTACTCGTGACCTGAGCTAATAAATTCCCCATGATAATTGGTCACTGTTCGCTGTTACAGTCCCTTAAAACCGGGGTCCCTCAAGGCCATTCTGTCTCCCATGCTATTTAACATTTACATGAAACCGCTGGGAGAGATATCCGGAGACATGGGGCGCGGGGTTTCAGTACGCTGATGACACCCAATTATTTTCTCTATGTCTCCGACTGATGCAGTGACGGGGATGGCGTCTCTCCTCTCGTGGCCTGTCTAGAGTCAGTAATGGGCTGGATGAGGGAAAACCGACTCAAGTTGAATCCAGAGAAAACGGGGTACTAGTGATAGGTTCTCCTGGTCCAGAATGGCGGTGGTTCCACCTGTCCTGAACGGGGTCACGCTCCCTGTGAACTCCGTGCGCAGTCTGGGGGTGCTTCTTGACTCATCGCTCACCTGACTGCTCGGTGAATGCGACGGTCAAGAGCACCTGTTATCAGCTTCGGCTGATCCACCAGCTGCGCCCATACCTGGCCCAGAGGGACCTAGAAACTGTTGTACATGCTCTGGTAACTTCGGATTGGATTTCTGCAATGTACTCTACATGGGGCAACCCTATAACAAACTCGGAAGCTACAAATGGTGCAGAATATGGCAGCCCGGCTGGTCACTGGTGCTCCCAGGACCAGCCATATAACACCCGGTTTTAAAGATCTCCATTGGCTGCCCATTTGCTTCCAAGCTCAATATAAGGTGTTGGTTATCCTATAAAGCCCTAAATGGCTTGGGCCAGATACCTAAAGGACCGCCTCTCCCCGTACATTCCGCTGCACCCTCAGAACATCTGAGCAGCAATACTGAAGGTGCCTGGGGCTAGGTTAACCTCCACCAGCGCAGGACATTTTCCACGGCTGCCCCAGCCCTTTGGAATACGCTGCCCATTGAGCTCCGTCATCTACCACCCTGGCCCAATTCAGGAGGACTTAAAAACCTTCTTGTTCATCAGGCATTCCCCGAATAAATATCCTGTGGGCCTCCCTCCTCTTCCGGGCAAGAGGTTGGGCTATGGGGCTTTTTTTCCTGTTATTTCTTGAAGTATTGATGTATTGTATGGTTTTATCTTTTTGTTTGTATTATGGACTGTGTGT
>NC_056523.1:302125892-302157010 GCF_019175285.1 Sceloporus undulatus | reverse complement strand
TGTGTGTTTTTAATTTTTCTGTAAGCCGCCCTGATCGTTGGAAGGGCGGGGTATAAATAAAAATTTTATTATTATTTTATTATTATTATATAAAGAAAAGACCCTACCGCCAGCCCTTAAAAAGAGGGTAGTCATTACAAAATTGGTGGCAGCAATAAGGAAAGAAGGGTAACCGTTACATAATTGGTGGCAGAGGTGGGATAAGTAAAGCCCAAGCGCCTGCCATCTTTAAGAGGGGGTCCGTTACACAGGGGGGCATGCATTTATGTTTTGGCCATTGTACAAAGAAACCATCATACAGTAGCTTGCTTTTACATCGCTTGCTGTAATGAGTTTTCACTTTAATATTGTTTAATTACGCAATATATATATATACACACCAAAAAAGCTGCCCCTAAATTTTTCCACCCTAGGTGGTTGCCTAGTTCACCTATATGGATGAGCCGGCCTTGACTACAACTCCCAAAATCCTCCAGACATCATGGCCAGTGGTGGCTCCAATGTTTAGATGGAGACACCAGTACTTTGCCTGAGTAGGTATAAAGTTCTTTAGTCCTTTATGTGAGAACCTAAGAAAAGCCTGTCTAGATCTGAAAGTTTCTTGTGTTCTGTTTCAGCCAACCAGATGCTTTTTTACATTCTGTTAAGGCAACTGTCTTATTCTTACAGGGCTCCACCGCAATTTGTATTTGGCAGTGTTGACAAATGAGAACATACTTCCTCTAAACTGGCATGGAGTGGATGCCCAAACAATGGAGCAAAGGAGATAGTGATCTGTCTTCAAAGAGAACTCTGTATCCTTGATCCAATCCTGCAGAGCTTTGGCTTGCATCCAAACAACATCCCATCACCATATAAATTAAGCTGTTAAATTATAACCTGATTCTTTTAAAGGGAACTTCACATGGTGTGTGATAATGAAAAACACAATGATTTTTCAAAAATGGCTGTCACTTATGAAACCTCATGTCACAAAATGAAGTCTATGTTTTGGTGCCATAATGTTCCTATCACTTTGCTGCTACTAGCTAGGCGAGTTGTATAATGGTTTGAGTGTTGGATTACACATTTGAAGACCAGAGTTCTAATCCCCACTTGGCCATGAAACTCACTGGGTGAACATGGGCAAGTCACACTCTCGTGGTCTCAGAAGAAGGTAATGCCAAACTTCCTCTGAAGACATCTTACCAATAAAACCCCATAATAGGTTCACCTTAGGGTCTCCATAAGTCAGAAACAACTTGAAGTCACAGAACAACCACAGTACTGTGAAACATCCCCTTCCCATGTGAGATCAGGTTGGCACCCTCTTTGATCACTTTTCACCAGCAGAAAAAAAAACCTTTATTTAAAAAAAACCTTTGCTGTTTACCTGGATGTGGTAGAAGGGACTTTAATGGTGTGAGCTGTGTGTATGCCTTCAAATCACCTGTTGCCTCATGGCAACTCCATGAATTTAATAGGGTTTTCTTAGGCAAGGAATACTCAGAGGTGGTTTTGCCAGTTCCTTCCTCTTGAATATAGCCTACAGCAACTTGTATTCATTGCCTGTTTTATCGAACCATTTCCTGTATTGCTATGTACTTTATATGTATTAGCCTACTAGCCCCACCACCTTTCCCTTCTCCTTTTATGTCATGTCTTTTTAGATTGTAAGCCTGAGGGCAGGGAACCGTCTAATTAAAAAGATTGTATGTACAGCGCTGTGTAAATTTACAGCGCTTTATAAATAAAGGTTAATAATAATAATAACCCATCCAAGCATTAACCATTCTCATGCTGGAATCTGAACATGGATCTCCTAACTGTTTAGTTCTCTGTTTCGCTTCCAAAAATCAGATGGATTTGGTGCCATTTAGGCTATTGGCACCTTTCTCTTATGTTTTATCTGTATTTTAAATTGTTTAAAGTATTTTAATATAGTTGTCTAATTTTTAAAACTTTTGTGTCATATATTGTTTTATCTGTATTTTGCTTTAATTCTACACTATAAGATGCCTTATTTCCCATAGTGGGAGATAGGCTACATATTATTAAATAAATAAATAAATAAAAGCAGCATATGCTGTCCAATTCATCAATATGTTCATTCATTCATTGCTTTTTCTCCAGTCCTCTTGAGGTAGTGTACATAGCTATCTCATTTCCACACACACACCCATCTTCATGACAGCAACCCTGTGAGGTAGGTCAGGCTGAGAAAGAAGCCATATTCACTCCTTCTGGATCAACACAGAGAATGGAGCAAACTAGCCCTGACCCCTCTAGTCTCTAGCTGTGCCATACTCATGTGTAAAAAGATATGTCTTCACAAGAGACCTTCCCATGCATAAAACCAGGGAACCTTTAAAAAAGTTGGGAGAGCATCCAGCATAGGAGAAGCATTCCTGTGTAGATTTATTGCTCTCTACACTAGGAGAACAACAGAATTAGAGATGGAGGGAGTGAGGCTTCTTTCACCTGCCTCTTCGTACATTGATTTACTACTACTCCTGAATGAGTGACAAGGTCTAGAGTGACAGGCCAAAAAAATCCAATTGGGTTTCATGGTTTATGCTGGAATTTGAGTATGGATCTCCTAACTACCTAGTCCAACATTCTAAATACGTGAGGGTCCATTGCACCTTGCTAGCTCATTTAACTTTGTTTCTCAATGTTTCTTTTGCATTAGTGTTTTTCTTTCAAATTTACCACAATGTGCAGAGACAACTGTAGTGTCTACACATGTCTATACGCTAGGAACATGTGGTTCATTAACCTTGCCCATCACTTCGGCCCGTTACAAATGGGCAGGAAAGTACGCGCAGAGCGCGTACTAGGGTTAGAAAGGGGCGGTGCTTCCGCACCCCCTAACCCTAGTGCGTGCTCTGCGCGCACAAAATGGTGGCGCCCGTTCCACACAGCCGCCGCCATGAGGACGTCATGAGCACGCCGCCTCTATATGGGGCGGAGCGGACGTGACGTCCTCGCTCCGCACCAGGGCGCTTAGTGTGCCATTAGCGCGGAGCAAGAAGGAGCTCCATTTTGGAGCTCCTTCCTGATTTGGTCTGCTGGGCGCAGCCTTCACACGCGGGGTGTCCTTGGGGCTTGAAGCTCCAAGGACACCCCTTTCCAGGCTGCGGGGAAGGGGCCTTTTGCCGCTTCCCCGCAGCCTGAAAAGCGGCGGATCGGGGCCTCAGCAGCTGCCGCTCTGGACGCTGAGGCCCCGATACAGTGGGGAAAGGGGCGGGTGCAGCCCGCCCCAAACGGGCGGTCTGTAACTCGCCTTCCTTAGTGTTTCTTGCCTTCAGGAGTCTCTTACTCTTTGAAATGACTATATATATTCATCCTTGTTGGCTATATGACTGGTCCTTCTTTTCAGAATTCCAGTGCAATGTTATTCTTTTCTCCTTCTTTGGGAGGTCTCAGTGAAGACTTTAGCCTTAATTGTAAGTAAGTTATAAGTAACACTAACAGAAGTCAGTTGGTTTTCTTGTAGCCTTTTACTCACCTTTCTTGCCTTTCTTCCTTCCCTTCTGTCTCTGAAACTGTGTGTTTACCTCTTGATTTATTTTGCTCTGCAATAGTATGGTGGTGGTGTAGAAGGAAGAACACCACCAATAACAGAACTTGGAAAAGTTACTTTTGGACTATAGCTCTTAGAATATCCCATGATGGCTGATTGTAGGGGGGTGAGAGTGAAAACTAGATTGGGTGCCCATACTTTTAATGGTTCTGCAGAAAAGGGAATTTGACCAGGTGTTTCCTGGTTAAGTGACAAGCAAGACCTCCTAAATTTCCCACTTCTGCAGAGTCCTTAAAGGTATATGAACCATCTCCAATTTTCAATCTGGCAACTCTAAGGAATTTTTTGCACAGTTAGAAAATTTGAATCCTCTTCTGGGATAAAGCCAGATATTATCACTCCCATTTTGTTGCTGATGCCGCCTATGTCCTAAACCCACCTAAAACTCAGCTAAAAGACGCTCTCAGCTAGCTGATTTGCAAAGCCGGGAAGCCGATTTGAGAGCCGGGATTTAGCTGGGTTTTACGCAGGAGGTGGCAAAATGCAAGCGATAATATCCAGCTGCATCCTGGAAGAGGATTCAACCTGGGAAAGGTAAGCTGGGTTTTTTAGCCATGTGAAGAACTCCTAACTCTAGGGAGTTGTAGTCCAACCCTCCCCCTTTTCCAAGTTGAGAGGAGGAGAAATGTGACAACTATTGGCTGATACTGACTCCGATGTTGACTACAATGACTAGTAGCAGCTGTCAGAATTTCAGACAGAACTCTTTCCCACCCCTTCTTGGAAACACGAAGATTTAAGCTAGACCTTTGCATGGAAAGCAGGTATTTTATCAATGAACTACAGCATTTCTACACAGGGGGTGGTTGTAGAAGCACTGTACTAAGAAACAAATGGGATTTTTATCCTATTTGCCTTGATATTTCTTCTGAGGGCACTTTAACTGTCACAATTCAAGCCACTGTTTGTATTGTCAGGGCTAAAAAGGCTTTCAAAAGGATCAAGCTTTCCATCCTAAGGGTTACATAGCCCAGGGCTTTCTATCTGCTTTGCTGCAGAAGCAGTGCATTTATTTACATCATGTTATCTGCCATTAGGATCATTTCCTTGTATGAAAATTAAATTCCTCCAAGTGCTTTAGATTTAAGTGAATCAATGTCAAAAAGATAATAGTTTGTGAAGGAAGACAAAACAGTGTCATGGCTTATGCATATTTAGAATATGATTCTTTTACAGGAAGATCCATTATTTTGTAGAATAGTTTCCTTGGGGAAGCAATGGAAACTGACTTTGCAGGATTTTTAAAACCAGACAGGAGAGTGTGCCAGACAAGATACTGTAGGAAACAATCATCCACTGGCATAGAGATGGACCAGATGATCTAATATGTTTTTCCATCTCTAATTCCTATTATTCTATAATTGGTTGTGGAATACAGTCAAAAGTGTTGGATGTTCAGTTTCTATTGCAACCATTGCTGGCGGGGGGAGGAGGGGAGGGGGATCTTATCTATATTTTTTCCAGATCTGTTTTGGACTTGGGTCCAAACTCTCAAAGTTTTGGAAGTCACTCAATAGTGACTTATGCTCTGTTTCTAGTATATTCTAATTTGGGATATCCAGAACTAAAAGGCAAAATAATTGTTTATTTCTTTAGGCCAGGATCCAAAAAATTAGGCCTACGAGGACTTGAGGCTTGTATTTCCCTTCTACTGCCACATGGGAAACTGCTTTTGAAATGAAGGCCTTTCAAAACATGTTGTGATGTGTCCTGGGAATCTGTTGCAAGGGAAGAGTATTAAAATCCTACAAATTGCATGGAGTTACTTTCTTGGACTGTTTTCCCAAACTCGCTCAACATGGCCAGTAAAAAATGATGAGTTTTTAGTGGAGAGTTTCCTGTTCACTGTCCTGCTTGCACATTTAATTCATTGTAAAGGTGAATGTCAGAATATGACTAAAGAGTCCCCTGTATCTGTGTAGATTCTCCACCCAGTTATCAACAGTGATGTAGACTCGAGTTGATTGAGTTGGACTCCAGTCGAACTCAAGTTGCTTCAGTGACATGAACTGGGCTCAGCTTGGCAATAAATGATGCACTGTCTCAACTGAACTTGCAACCTGCATATTTTTAGTGAACAACTTTCTGGTGTTATTTGCTTCAAGCGGCAGCAAGACCAGCTACCCTAGAGTGCCAGGTCCATTTCTTGGAGAACAGCAAGTGCATTAGGCAATGGGTTTGAGGTAGAAGAATCCTTCTAAAGCTTTTGAAAAGCTTTAGAAGGGTCCTCTGATGTGCAGCAGGGACATGCTTTCAAGAAGACCTAAACTCCCACCTAAAGTCCATTGCCTAAAGTTGGCTCCCAGACTTGACTTGAGACTTGACTTGAAAGTGTCTTCCAAGCACCTGAGACACAATTTGAAACTTGAAGACAAAGACTGGAGACTTGGAGTAAAAAATCCTGAATACTTCACTGATTTTTAACACTGATTTTCCAGAATTCCAAAATGTGTGGAGAGCTTCCATAGATAATAATAATAATATGTTTTATTTATAGACCGCTATTCCGCAATGATCATAGCGGTGTACAATAAAAATTGCAGTACAAAATTAGCCCCTACCCACCCCCTCACTCCCTCCAGGCTGGACGATGACAGTTGGCCGTGGAGGGAGGGCTCTGTCCCTTCAGGGCAGTCCCGATGGTGTTGGACCCGCCCTCTCACTCCCTCCAGGCTGGACGATGACAGTTGGCCATGGAGGGAGGGCTCTGTCCCTTCAGGGCAGTCCTGATGGTCTTGGACCCGCCCTCTCACTCCCTCCAGGCTGGACGATGACAGTTGGCCGTGGAGGGAGGGCTCTGTCCCTTCAGGGCAGTCCCGATGGTCTTGGACCCACCCTCTCACTCCCTCCAGGCTGGACGATGACAGTTGGCCGTGGAGGGAGGGCTCTGTCCCTTCAGGGCAGTCCCGATGGTGTTTTTGCCCAACACCCCTCTTTACTCAGAAAGTGTAGAGATGAAGAAGCATGACAGGAAAATATGTGTTTAATGTGCTTTCCCTCCTCACACACTGCACATACACATTTCCAAAAAGTCTGAATAGATTCGTTCGGCAACATTCTACTCCATTTTCATTAGAATATATTATACAGGAGTCACTGGTGTTTATTTAATAGTTTGTGTGTGTTGTATAGGTGTTGTCCTTTTAAGAGAATGTATGTTTCATGCACTAAATATAAGATGAGAAAATCTGGGGAGAGTTCACACTTTCTTTAGCTTTAGGATCGAGAGAGCAGTTGCCAATCCACTACAGACAGACTTGGAGGAAACCAATTTTCTGGATCCATTTCAAACCGGATTCAGGGCAGGATATGGAGTTGAGACTGCCATGATCGCCTTGGTCGATGATCTCCGTCTGGGCATTGACAGGGGAAGTGTGACCCTGTTGGTGCTCTTGGACCTCTCAGCAGCTTTCGATACCATAGACCATGGTATCCTTCTGGAACGCCTGAGAGAGTTGGGAATCGCTGGTTCTGCCTTGCAGTGGCTACATTTCTACCTCTCGGGCAGATTCCAGATGGTGGCGCTGGGAGACAGTTGCTCTTCTAAAAGAGAACTAAATTTTGGCATTCCCCAGGGCACCATCCTGTCTCCCATGCTGTTTAATATTTACATGAAGCCGATAGGTGAAATCATCCAGAGACATGGGGCAGGGTGTTATCAATATGCTGATGGCACCCAAATATATTTCTCTATGTCTCGGAGTGATACAGTGACTTAGGATGGCATCTCTCCTCTGAATGTCTTTCTTGGGCCAATCCCAAGAATGACTGGATGAGGGAAAACCGACTCAAGCTGAATCCAGGTAAGACGGAGGTACTCGTCATAGGAAACCTGAGCCCGGGTTTGGAGTTATGTCAGCCAGTTCTAGATGGGGTCACACTTCCCCTGAAAGTCTCTATCCGCAGCTTGGGGGTGCTCCTCAACTCATTGCAGTAATGCACACCCACAATCCACTCCTATGATGGGTTTTTATCCCACTATTGCCACCAAAATATTTATTTAGTTAGTTAGTTTAGGTATTTATATCCCGCCTTTCAGCCTTAATGGCTCTCAGGGTGGCTTACATTTATTATTATTTTTAACCAGACAGTTCCCTGCCCACAGGCTTACAATCTAAAAGACACGACACAAAAGGAGAAGGGAATGGTGAGGGGGGGGAGGGGATCAGGTCCAGCATTCTTCTCTCCCTCTGAGGCCTGGACCAAGGCAGATGGACTGGAGGGAGGGCTCTGCTTCTTCCAGGCAGGCCTGTTGGAGCTCGCTTGCCTCTCTCCCCTTCAAGATGGTGGCTGAAGGGAGGGCTCTGCTTCTTCCAGGAAGACAGTTGGAGCTCGCCTGCCTCTCTCTCTCCTTCAAGATGGTGGCTAAAGGGAGGGCTCTGGTTCTTCCAGGAAGGCAGTTGGAGCTCGCCTGCCTCTCTCTCCCCTTCAAGATGGTGGCTGAAGGGAGGGCTCTGGTTCTTCCAGGAAGGCAGTTGGAGCTCGCCAGCCTCTCCCCTTCAAGATGGTGGTTGAAGGGAGGGCTGGTCTTCTTTGAGGAAGGCAGTTGGAGCTCGTCTGCCTCTCTCCCCTTCAAGATGGTGGCTGAAGGGAGGGCTCTGGTTCTTCCAGGAAGGCAGTTGGAGCTCGCCAGCCTCTCCCCTTCAAGATGGTGGCTGAAGGGAGGGCTGGTCTTCTTTGAGGAAGGCAGTTGGAGCTCACCTGCCTCTCTCCCCTTCAAGATGGTGGCTCATATGTGATGTCCCTCTAAAAAAAGACAGACCTTTTTAAAGACTCGGTTTTCAAAGGCCTTATAATGGTAACGTGGAGGTATTTAAAATAAAGACTAGCTTTTAATTGAAATAAAAACTAATCTTTATTAAAACACTTGCTTTAAACAGGTGTTACTTGAATAGATAACAGATATACATTAATTCAGGCACTTGTATTTTGCTAGTTTCATTTAGTTACAGATTTAGTTAACTTCTCCACACACTCTCCCGTAATTAACAAACTTATATCCAGGACCCTCACACTGTCCTTATCTTTAGGTTCTTTTCCTAAACCTATACCAGCCACCAAGGCTAAATATCCCTCAGGATATGACCCCATAGCAACTCCCTTTCTTGAAGTTCTGTGTGTATAAAGAGTCCCTCAACACTGGACTCTACCCCTATATGTCCCTCACTTCTGGACTTTAGGTATAACCGTCCCTCTCTGGACATAGCAAGACCCTCTTGCTCTGGAAACCAGACCCTATCTAAAGTTCTTAAATGCCACAACAACGGAACTTTCAGCCTCTCCCTGCCAGCATCTCATTGGCTGAGGGCAGCTGGCTCGTGATTGGCTACCACTGTTGCTAAGCTAATCTATCGTTTCTCCACAGTCGCTTCACCTGACAGCTCAGGTGGATGCGACGGTCAGGAGCACTTGTTATCAGCTTCGGCTGATACGCCAGCTGCGCCCCTTCCTGGAGCAGGGAGACCTTGAAACAGTAGTACATGTAATGGTAACCTCTCAATTGGACTTCTGTAATGCGGTCTACTTGGGACTACCCTCCTGCCAAGTTTGGAAACTTCAGCTGGTACAAAACATGGCAGCCAGGTTAATTACAGGTACTTCTCATAATAATCACATAACACTGGTTTTGAAATCCCTTCACTGGCTGCCAATTAGTTTCTGGACAAAGTACAAGGTGTTGGTGATTACCTTTAAAGCCCTACATGGCTTAGGTCCAGAATACTTAAGGGAACGCCTTCTTCTGTACTGTCCATCCTGCACTGTAAGGTCCTCGTGGAAGAATCTACTTCAGCCCAAAAAGTCTAGACTAACCTCAGTTACCCAGAGGGCCTTCTCCACTGCTGCTCCGAACCTTTGGAATGACCTGCCAGAGGAGATCCACCACATTTCTACTCTTACAGCCTTTAAGAAGGCTCTTAAGATGAATCTCTTCCGGCAGGTCTCCCTATCTAGTTCCTCTCCCTGTTTAATAATAATAATAATATGTTTTATTTGTATACCGATTTTCCTATGATCAAAGCGGTTTACAGCATACATATCCATATACAACAACAAAGCAAGTAACAAAAAGCAAAAAACAAAACTCTGCTTCTCTCCCCTCAAGATGGAGGTCAGGGGAGGGCTCTTCTTCTTGGCAGGCAGAGGCCTGTTGTTTCTTGCCTGCTTCTCTCCCCTCAAGATGGAGGTCAGGGGAGGGCTCTTCAACTTGGCAGGCAGAGGCCTGTTGTTTCTTGCCTGCTTCTCTATTTCAATAGAAAGTAACTATTTTACTGTGACTTACGTCGTTCTGTCCACCAATTCTTCTCTTAAATTTAATGAGAAGAATTAAATCAAAATTAAATAAAATTAAATTGTTCCCTCAAGAAGAAGAGCCCTCCCTCCATGCCAGCCGCCATCATCAGGCCTGAGAGGGAGTGAAAAAGTCAGGCCAACTCCATCAGGCCTAGCTGTGAATTATGTCGCTCTATTGCATCTTATTTTATTGTATTTTATTATATTGTATTCTCTGTGTATTTTTATTGCTGTAACCCGCCCGGATTCCTTGTGATTGGGCAGGCTATAAATAAATTGTTGTTGTTGTTGTTGTTGTTGTTAGGATTAGGATTAGAAAATAAACCTTTTCAAGCAGCTTGACTGTAATACAGAAGCTCAACAGGTCACTAAAGGGTTCTCCGCACAGGCCAAGAGACTCATGTTCTCCCTTGCCTTGTGTCATCCTCTTTAAATGATGCAGGCCAAAACCCCATGGCTAGAATTGGGCCCAATTCTGCCAGATCAGATGCAGATCCAATGGAAACTCCACAGCAACTCCTAGCTGTTTAGATGGTTCTCTGAG
The DNA here is from genome assembly GCF_019175285.1 of Sceloporus undulatus. Lineage (NCBI taxonomy): Eukaryota > Metazoa > Chordata > Lepidosauria > Squamata > Phrynosomatidae > Sceloporus > Sceloporus undulatus. Next base: position 302,146,610 of record NC_056523.1, on the reverse strand, counting down.
CTCCTTACCTTGCCACACCATCACTAAGCCCGTCACCATGTCTGACATAGAAAAGAGGCATCTGGCAACGTGGGTGAAACTATGAACCCCATGTCTATGTCAGATCATACAGCAACAATATGAATATGAGCTATGGTGCAACAAGGTACGGGGCACAGACTGGTAGCAGGTCCTGGATCAGCAAGGGACAGGTGTGTATGCACCTGCCATCCCTACACCAATGTGGGACTGACCTGGGTGAGCACAGGGACCTGAATAACTTGTGCTATCCTGGCCCATTTGTTCAGCCCCTAGGAGTGCATCTACACTTTGGAAATAATGCAGTTTGATACTGCTTTAATTGTCATGGCTCCATCCTATAGAATCCTGGGATCAGTTTGTTGTGGCACAAGAGCTCTCTAACAGAGAAGGCTTAATAGCTCACAAAACTACAAATCCCAGAATTCCATAGCATTGAGCCATGGTAGTTAAGGTGGTGTCAAACTTCATTACTTCCGCAGTGCAGATGACCCTAAATGCTAAGATAAATTTGCTTTTGATTCTTTAGTGTTATTTTTCAGACAGGATTGAATCAGCCATTGTGACTAGTCTTTTAAATTGCAAAATTATTTTCTATAATGGCTGAGTATGCATGCCAGAGGAATTACACTTTCCAAAAAACATGTTGGGTTGATTAGTCCTTGTTAATAAATGAAATCTGACAGAACCAATTTTCTCCTGAAAACTTAGAAACTAACATCCTTGTGCTGAGATGGACTTCTACCAGTGTTGTGTAGTTCAGTGTTTCTTAAGCTTTCTGGCATGGGGGAATAGCAGTTATCTTCCCAATGTGTCAGAGACCAGCACCATATTTGTGCGCATTGCCTATGCAGCAAAATACAACAAAATCCACAAACAGCGATACCTTTTGGAGCCAGTACTGATGCATAAAATGCATTATGCAAAGCTTCATTGTCCCCTTTATCATACCCTCTGTTCCTTCATCCAAGTCAAAACCTTGATGCACCCCACTGGTCACTTCTCACCAGGATGAAGAGAAGCCATTGTTGAGCACCTTTTTGGTTCAGCCGGTTAACCAGTTACAAATTCACCTAACAGTCACATTGTCTAGCCAACATATTACCAGCTTTACTGAAATCGAGATATGCTTTATCTATAGCATTCCCTTTGTCTACTAAGCTGGTAACTTTATCAAAAAAGGAAATCAGATTAGTCTGGCATGACTTGTTTCTCAGAAACCATGTTGACTTTTTGTAATTATAGGATTGCTTTCTAAATGTTCACAAACTCTCTGTTTACTTATCTGCTCAAGAATCTTTCCTGGTTTTGATGTCAGACTAACTAGACGATCATTGTTGGGATCCTCTTTTTTCCCCTTTTTGAAGATGGAGACAATATTTGCCCTCCTCTAGTCTTCTGGGACTATTTCTGTTCTCCAGGAGTTCTCAAAGATTATTGCCAATGGCTCTGAAATTACCTTTGCCAATTCTTTTAATACTCTTGGCTGTAGGTCATCTGGTCCTGGAGACTTAAATTCCTTTAGATTAACCAGGTATTCCTGTACTGCCACTTTACTTAGGGGCTGGACAGATGGGGGAAAGGGGCGAACAGAGGCAACCCCTTTATCCTCCGCATCGTTGCTCTGGTGACTGCATATTGCGGCAATGATGCACTCAGAAAAAGGAGCTGCGAAATGTGGCTCCTTTTTCTGCCACTGCCAAGGTACCCTTAGCATCCTGGAGTGGCACGGTGATGTCCGTTGTGCGCCACACCATTTGGATGTAGTGCACAATGCGCATCATTGGCATGTGCACCGTCTGAAGGTGCATACACCAAAATGGCACCGGAGGAGTACAGTAGGGCTTGGGAGCGTGGGGACACTCCACTCTCCAGAGCCCTTAAATCGGCCCCAGGATGGCGCTTTTTGCCCTTTTGTATCAGGCATTATTCTATGCTGCATTTCTCCTATTGTGTCCTCTGCTCCATTTCTCTCAGGTTGAGCACTCTTTTCCTTTTCTGAGAAGACTGAAACAAAGAAGTATGGGGTTGTGAAGTCATTGCAGGGGGAGCCAATCCAAATGCAGGATTTCTCTCCCCCTCCCCCCCGCACCTTTTCCTATCTTAAAGCAAACACTTTGGCTTGGGGTGTGTCAGAGTCTTACTGAGTACTTTCAATATGTTCAGAGAAAGGGTTGAATGTCTTGTAAATTGCGTAATGAGATTAAGACTTTCCTTCTTTTCCTGATTTGTGTTTCCTACTGTTTTTGGCATCCATAGATACTTAACATCTGCCTCCTTCAGCCAATAAATTATCCTTTTCCATATTTTATTGTTTTAAGAAAGTTAAAAGGGGTAGTTGCCAAAGAAAAAACCTCATGAAACTTAGGGAGTCTCTGTACATCAACAGGCAATTTGAAGGCATATATCTAAAATGCCATTCCTGTGAGTACGATAATATAATTTTAAGGTGTAATTTTAATTTTGCTAGTTGATTATGACACTACTATTGCCATTACATTCAGTGATATATGAAAATTAAGATTTATGAGTAACATTGGAAAAAAATACTAAAGATTCTGTATAGTCTTGTATGGGGTGACACCATGAATTACTGTACTGGATGACACCAACCCTGATGATACCACTGGGGCCAGGAGGAGTGTGAATACTGGTGAGAACGGTCTTATTCCTCTTTCTTTGTGTTGAGGAAATGGGTCAGGAGTTACTAATATAGTTGTTATGAAAGGAATGGGTGAAAATATGTAGGCAATGCTGATATTACTTCCTGTGTAGTGCAGGGAGAAAAATAAGCTGAAAACAGTTGAGTTCAAATTAGGTAACATGCCATGTTTCTATAACAAAACATATGGCTAAACTCTGACCCAAATTCAGCTCTAGAAATGTTTTATAATATCTACATTGTTAGGATTTGTATAAAAACAATGTTTAATTGCACAACCTAATTAAGCATTTCAAGTCTTCCTTTCTGGCCTGCAGCCATGCGATCAGACAGTGATCTCATCAGACATTATAAACTATGCAGGGTGAGGCTAGGTCATTCCTTGGGTGGAAGATCTCCAAGGAAAACTCAGGTGTTGGAGAGAATATTCCAGTAAATTCAGTAGGTGGTGCTCTTTCCTTCTAAGTTGATATTATTGAATCAACCTTTGGTATAATGTGCAAAGGGGGCAATAGAACTGTAGAAGAAAGCGCTTAATTGGTGAGCCAGGCAGGAAAATACATTCACAATGCATTATGGCAATTAACAACTATATACATTCATGATTTTGTAACTTATATGGAGTCAATGTGTTTGAGCTGGGACTGGCTATGTTTTAATTCACATTAGTTCATATTTGACTAGTACTCTTTTAGTGAGGGCCATTGCAGATGCATATACACCACAACACATAATGAAAATCAAATTAGTCAAGTGTAAATAATCCAGGAAACAGGTTCTGGTTAACCCAATTCCATCCATGGCAATGGGAAAAGGGAAGACCCCTCTTTACCATCTTTACCCATTGTTATGGAGCATATGATAGGACAGCTGGAATTTGTTAAAGAGCAAATACTCTATCTTGAGCAGTTTTGAACATGTGTCTATGATGGCAGAACATGCATCAGCCAGAGTAGGCATCAGGCAATAAAGGTAACCTTTCCTCCATAAAGTATGATCAGGACTTCACATTTGTCATTTCCAGTAGTGTTTTCCATCTCTCACAACAGGCCCATCATGATATACTAGTGGGAAAAGGAACCACCAGTTCACAAAACATTTATGTTCAGTCTTTGAGTTCAGTCTTTTTTCTTCTTAAAGCTTCACCCACCCCTCATGTTGATGAGAATCCCCATGTGCATGTTCCCAACTAGTTCCCAACAAGCTACAGGGAGGGGAATTCTGTTTTTTATCTCTGATCTAAGATCAGAGTGTGGAAGTATCATGTTATACAATAATGGGTTACATCCTGTAACTTGTTAAAGGGTGTATCACTATTGCACAAGTAAAGCCTTTTGATTCCAGCCATGGCTTCATCCTATGGAGTCCTGTGATTTGTAATCTGGTGAGGGACTTAAAATTCTCTAGCGCACTCCTTTGAATTACAGCATTCAAGCTCTCAGATAGAGAAATCCTCAAACCCACAAATCCCAGATTTCCACAGGGTTGAGCCAGGACAATTGAACTGGTATGAAGTTAAATCATTTGTGTGATGTCGATACACTCACAATTGGCAGAATGGCAATGAAACAATGTGACTTTTCAGAAGGAATAAGGAACCCTGTAATTCATAGAATCATAGAATTGGAAGAAACTGCAAGTCCAACTTCCCAGTCCAACCCCCTGCCATGCAGGAACTCTCAATCAAAGCATCCCAAACAGGTGGCCATCCAGCCTGTGCTTAAAGACCTCTAAGGAAGGAGACTCCACTACACTCTGAAGGAGTGTGTTCCACTGTTGAGCAGCCCTTACTGTCAGGAAGTTCCTCCTAATGTTGAGGTGGAATCTTTTCCTGTAGCTTGCATCCATTGTTCCATGTTCTAGTCTCTGGAGCAGCAGAAAACAAGCCTATTCCCTCCTCAAATGACATCCCTTCAAATATTTAAACAGAGCTATCATATCACCCCTTAACCTTCTCTTCTCCAGGCTAAACATCCCCAGCTCCCTAAGTCGTTCCTCATAGGACATGGTTTCCATACCCTTCACCATTTTAGTCGCCCTCCTTTGGACATGCTCCAGTTTCTCAGTGTCCTTTTTGAATTGTGGTGCCCAGAATACACAGTATTCCAGGTGGGGCCAGACCAAAGAAGAATACATTGGCACTATTACTTCTCTCGATCTAGACATTATACTTTTATTGATGCAGCCTAAAATTGCATTCTTTTTAAAAGCAGAACGATAATGATTGCTGCATCTACACCTTCATTATGGGTAGGGTATAACCTGGCAGTGGGATGACTCAGATTTGACTCCCACCCAGGCAGTGTACACATACACACACACTCAAACTGTCTCTGTTTGAGAGTGATAGTCCTGATTAATCCTGTTAAACTTTTTCAGCCTCTTTTAAAATATCTCAATTTTTTCTTCCCATTTCCCCCTTTGTCTTCAGCTTATTTCAATAGCTGCAAACTGAGTTCAGAGTGCAAGGGGCAAAGCAGGGGTGTCACTACAGGGTGGGATGGCTGGACCACATAGATGATATCCTAAGCGGGGGTGACACCACTGCTCCCCAAACATCTGCCTTTTGGCATAAACGGGGCCTAGTATTTGCCTGTGTCCCTTTAAAATGCTGAAGAGAGGGTATGAGTGCAGTAAAGCTCAATGGGAGCAGAAAGGAGAGGCCCCAGATTTGTTTTTTTAAAAAAATAATTTTACATTTTGTTTTTTATAAATGAAAATTTAATATTTTAAAATATTTTAATTTTTTCTTTAGAAACATCACTTACCAAATCTTCATTTTAACCACATGAAATTATGTACATGTAAATACATTTAGGTTGTGTGTACATTATTGTATTTTAAAGGTGTAATTTTAATTTTTCCAGTTGTTTATGTCACAACTGTTATCATTATATTCAGTGACATGCAGGAATTACGATTTATGAGTAATATGAGTACAAAAAACATTACTAAGGATTCTGTATGGTGTAGTATGGGAAGAGATCAATATCGGGGGTGACACCATGAGTTATTACACTGGATGATGCCAACCCTAGTGAATTATGTAACGTGTCCCCACCACCTCACAATTCTTTCCTTCTTTGTGACCCAACACCCCTGTGGGTTTTTAAAGGTCAGTAGCATGGATGGATGTTAAATCACGGGCCAAGTGTATAGTTAAACAAGAATAAAAGTTTATTTTAACACAGAATAGGCAAAGGTAACTTTGACATAAAGTTGTTACTATGTCTTCTTTTGTTACATATATACAAGTCTGGTTTTAACTTTCCAATAATAACTCAGCCGCATAGGCTATACTTTCACTCCAGAAATTATGTAACCCAAACCCCTCTTCCTGAGTCTGGCTACACTGAGTCTCTCCTCTCTAGACTCTCCAGAACTAATACTGTCCCTCTCTGGACCCAACAGACCCCTCCTTGGTCTATTATCCAAATACTGTTCCCTCAGTCTCTAATCCTAACCATCTCTGCCACTGAACTCCAGCTTCATCCCTCAGGATTCCAAACCCTAACTGACTCAACCCAACTGCCAAGCGGAATCTTCAAATTCCTCAGCCAGCACCTGATTGGCTAGTGGATCCCTGGCTTCTGATTGGCTGGTTTGTAAGTCAGTTCATCACAATGCTACTGGGGGAAAGAAGTGGAAAATTTTCTTGTCTTTCTCAGTAGGCTCAGACAAAAGCAAAATGCTACAGCTTCTTGTAGCATGTTTACTCTTCCTCATTAATAGTTTTTTGCTATTTTGACCATAATCTGATTATGCTTGGGCACATGTGTCCTGTTTTTGTCTGTAATATGTTAGTGGGTATGTATATGACCACCACCATCAAAGGTGGGGGAAAACATAATGTGCATAGTTTAAGTGTCCGCTGAGAGAGAACAGGGAGGTGAGATTGCCTCTTCAGGAAGACACACAGCCACAGTTGATACAAATGGATTTGTAAGGCTGTGAGTAAAAGAGCCTGGAGTTTTGGGAGGCCCACAGCTCAGAAGTGGTGGGGGCACAGCCTGTCCAACAAACTGTAGCCAGCCCCACCAAATATGTATGATAAAAGCTGGAGTCCACCCTGGGGTGTGTATAAAATAAAAATTAAAAAAAGGAAAACTGTAAAAGCTGGACCACAGAGATTTGATATTGGGAAAGCACCTGGCTTTGAACAGGTGGGGAGGAAGAAAATAACTAGGGGAGGAAAAATATTTAGAGCAATGGATCTCTTTCTCTGGATATCTTCAGAAACAGGCGGGACAGCTACCTGCTCTGGATGCTTTAGTTGCCTTGTGCCCTATCCAGCATGCCTTTAAAGTTGTTTTGTTTTTGCTCCCCCCCCTTTTTTTGGGGGGGGGGTGCAATTCCAGAGCTCTGTTGCCATGATTTAGGTCTTTAAAAGTATAAGAAACAAAGAAAGAAAGAAGAGAAAAGAAAAGAAAAGAATCAGGGTGCTTCAGAATAGCAAGGGGGAGGGTGCACAGTGGGGAGGAGGCGACACTGATACCACATGACTGGTAGTCACACAGTGGCCTCGGAGTGACACCTGGGGACTTGCATGATTGCCAGGTCATCCACAGGTTTGTCCTGTGAATGAAAAGGAACAGATTCAGGCAGCTACAGGTTGGAAGTCTCATTGTGGGATGAGTATCACCCAATCTGCTTTCTTCCTGGTGAAATCACAGTTTAAAAACCACGCATAGTAAAGTACCTAGTGTTTTTGACTAAACTGCAATAGAAACAGTGCTGTAATTGTGTAGTGTGAAAGGACCCTTGGAAGCAATAACAGGAAGTGAAGTAGCTGCCTTGGGCATCAGAACTGGCCTTGGTGAGGCATCCATGAATGTTCTGGAGCCCTTTCACATGACAGAAGGGATTCTACCACACAAGGTTAAAATGTGGCATGTTAACAGGAGAAAGGCATCTTTAGCCAGTACTTTTCAGACAACATTGTGTCCACCTTGCTTCCACCCTATACATGCGCTTTTTCACTGACAGGCAAAACCTATCAATGAACTCTCAATGTTACTGTTATAGCACAGGTATTATGGTGAGAAAAGCCTTTTCACTTCAGTTCCAGCAGTCTGGCGGCAGGATGCGGCTTGATTCTCCTCCTCTCTCTGCCTCTCACTCATTATTCCAAAGTAGGCTATCTCCATGCTTGTTAGCTTTTTAATAACAGCAGCAGCAGCAATTTATAACAACAATAATAATAAACTATGCACACTATGCTTCTCCCCACCTCTGATGTTTATTATTGTTGTTGTTATTATTATTATTATTATTATTATTATTATTATTATGTAATTTTTGCTGTGTTTGTGTACTTATGGCAAAATGATAAAATAAAGAATTTTTTTAAAAATATATATTTGCTTTTAAACATTTTTGTTGTAATTACACAAACAGACTAAAATTAAAAATAAATAAACCGACACATAAGCTTATCACATAGCACTTGGAGGAACAGGATTGGAATGGAACAGAACGGGGGGACGTGTGTTAGCACAAGGGAGAACACCACCAATGCCACTAGGAGTCTTCAAGCTCTTCCCCAGCTGTTCCTGACAGCCCATTTTGAAGGATGATTTTGAACCATTTTTCAAAATGGGCTGCCATAGAATGGCCGGGGAACAGCTTGGGGACGCCTAGCAGCATCGACAGCATTCTCCCATGTGGTAACACACATTTCCCCCCCCCATTCCATTTTATTATTATTATTAACCTTTATTTATGAAGCGCTGTAAATTTACACAGCGCTGTACATGCAATCTTTTTAGTTAGATGGTTCCCTGCCCTTGGGCTTACAATCTAAAAAGACATGACACAGAAGGAGAAGGGACTGGTGACGGGAAAGGGTAAGAGGTCCAGCAGTTCCTCTCTACCTCCGAGGCCTGGACCAAGGCAGATGGACTAGAGGGAGGGCTTGGCTTCATAATGGATGGTTAATCTTCTTCCAGGGAAAATACATACTCTCAAGTAGGATAATGCATATACAGTACATAGCAATACAGGAAATGGTTTGATAAACAGACACCAAAAGAACATCAAATAGTAAGCGACAATTATGCAATGCCTGGGAAGGCTTCTCTGAACAGGATGGTTTTCAACTCCGTTTTGAAGCTGGTTAAAGAAGTGATGGCTCTTGCTTGTGGAGGAAGAAGGTTCCAGGAGTGAGGGGCAGCAAGTGAAAAGGGGCGAATCCAGGATGGGGCAGAGGAAATCCTGGGCTGGGACAGCAGACCTTGACTACCAGAATGGAGGGCCCTGGTGGGAAGGTGAGGAGAAAGAAGGTCTGATAAGTAAGGAGGGGCCAGTCCATGGAGGGCTTTGAATGTCGACAGCAGGAGCTTATACTGAATGCGGAAAGGGAGGGGGAGCCAGTGAAGGGATGCCAACACAGGAGAGATGTGGTTAGAGCGGTGGGTGGATGTGATAATGCGTGCAGCTGAATGCTGGACAGAGATTAAAGGACGGAGGTGAGAAAGAGGAAGCCCAGCCAGGAGGACATTACAGTAATCAAGTCATGAGATCACTAGGGCATGGACCAGGATCTTGGCAGTAGAGGCGGAGAGATATGGTCGGATTTTGGCAATATTGTACAAAAAGAATCTACAAGTCTTGGCTGTGGTCTGGATCTGAGGGATACACGACAGAGAAGAGTCAAAGATAAAACCAAGACTGCGGGCTTGCTGGACTGGTTGAATAGAAATGTTGTTCACAGAGACAGAAAAGGAGAGTTGAAAGACAAGAAGCTCTGTCTTGGACATATTGAGCTTCAAACGCCGATGGCACATCCCCTGCAAGACAGCTGTGAGGCAAGACGAAACTTGCTGTTCAAGCCTTGGAGAAAGGTCAGGGGCGGAAAGATACAACTGGGTGTCATCGGCATACAGATGGTAGGAAAAGCCAAGAGAGCTAATGAGTTTTCCTAAGGACAGTGTGTAGAGAGAAAACAGAAGGGGACCCAGAACAGAGCCCTGGGGAACTCCAGCAGATAAGGGAACAGGAGAAGAAGTCTGGCCCCCTGCAACTACTGCAAAAGATCTGCCAGACAAGTAAGATCTAAACCAGTCGAGAACAGAGTCTGAGAACCCAAGGTCAGAAAGTATATCAACTACAAGACAGTGATCAACAGTGTCAAAGGCAACAGACAAATCAAGAAGGATGAGTACAGAGTAAAGGCCATTAGCCTTGGCCTGTAAAAGGTCATTCGAAATCTTAGTGAGAGCTGTCACAGTAGAATGCCTTGGGCGGAAACCAGACTTAAAGGGATCGAGGATGGAGTTACCCTTCTCCAAGTGCTTAACCTTCTTTGGAATAGTGAGTAGGAGAGGGAAAAGAGTCAGGCAAAAGAATGGTAGATGAAGGAAATGCTGTGGATATAGTATATCTTGATTTCAGTAAGGCTTTTGAAGGGTTCACCATGACATTCTTGCAAACAAGCTAGTAAAATGTGGACTAGACAAGGCAACTGTTAGGTATATTAGTAATTGATTGTCCAGCTGAACCCAAAGGGTGCTCAACAATTGCTCCTTTTCATTCTGGAGAGAAGTGACCAGTGGGGTCCCACAGGGGTCTGTCCTGGGCCCAGTGCTATTCAACATCTTTATCAATGACTTGGATTACAGAATTGGGGTTATACTTATAAATTTGCAGATTACACCAAATTAGGAGGAGTAGCTAATACCCCTGAGGACAGGATCAAAATTCAAAATGACCTGAACAGACTAGAAAGCTGGGCCAAAGCTAACAAATGAATTTCAACACTGAGAAATGCAAGGTACTGCACTTAGGGTGGAAAAATGAAATAAACAGATATAGGTTGGGTGACACCTAGTTGAATGAGACTACGTGTGAAAGAGATCTGGGAGTCCAAGTAGACCACAAATTGAACATGAGTCAACAGTGTGATGTGGCAGCTAACAAGGCCAATGTGATTTTGGGCTGCATCAAGTATAGTGTCTACATCAAGGCAAGTAATAGTGCTAATCTATTCTGCTTTGGTCAGGCCCCACCTGGAATATTGTGCCCAGTTCTGGGCACCACAATTTAAAAAGGATGTTGAGAAACTGGGGCGTGTCTAAAGGAGGGCAACTAAAATGGTGAAGGGTCTGGAAACCATGCCCTATGAGGAGGGACTGAGGGAGCTGGGGATGTTTAGCCTGGAGAAGAGAAGGTTAAGAGGTGCTATGATAGCCCTGTTTAAATACTTGAAGGGATGTCATATTGAGGAGGGAGCTAACTTGTTTTCTGCTGCTCCAGGGACTAGGACCTGGAGCAATGGATGCAAGCTACAGGAAAAGAGATTCCACCTCAACACTAGGAGGAACTTCCTGACAGTAAGGGCTGTTCGACAGTGGAACAAACTCCCTCGGAGTGTAGTGGAGTCTCTTTTCTTAGAGGTCTTTAAACAGAGGCTGGATGTCCATCTGTCAGGGATGCCTGAATTTGATTGGGAGTTCCTGAATGGCAGGGGGTTAGACTGGATGGTCCTTGTGGTCTCTTCCAACTCTGTGATTCTATGATTCTAGGCCCCCTCCTTGCACTTCATGGTTGTAATTCTAGAATTGAAGTTAAGGAAGCTTATCACAATGGAGGGGGCATTCCAAGTATTTCAGCTGTGTGAAAGAAGAGAGGTGTGATAACAAACATTTTCAAAGTGGTTTGTTCCTCTTTCATAACACACTTGCCATGAAACATGAGGCTGGTGTGCTAATGCTCTATGATTTCAATTTAACTGCCATGACGATATCCCATGGAACGCTGGAATTTGCAGTTTAGGAGGGGCCCTTAGAATTCTTGGCCAGAGAACTATAGTGACTTATGAAACTACAAATCCCAAGATTCTGTAGGATGTTGCCAAAGCAGTTAAACTGGAATCATAGTGCTAATAATTGTGTAGTGTGAAAGGACTCTAAGTAGTACATGGGCAGTTATCTCCCCACCAGCTCAGACCCAATGACAGGCTTTGACAAATTCCCTTTCTAAATATGATTCCCTTTCTAAAGTTACACTATACATGTAATTATCTGACATATTCCACTCACCTGGGCCCCATGCTAGAACAATTTGCTGCCAGCATTATGCAATCTTGCAGCTCTTTTGAGATGTCAAGGAGCCAGTTACCTCATTGGAGGCACTTGGACTACAATTGTTGATAGTTGCATAAGCCTAAATCCACCTAGGCTGGCACAGAACACCGAACTTGGAAAGAAGCAGAAACAGGTTCTTAACAAAGATTTTAACTTGTTGAAAGGAAAGCAGGCACTGCAATACTGGGGTTTGATCTACTGTTTTGTTAGTAGCCAACAGGAAGCACAACTGTGCTTGAAGCAAGAATCCTTGTATGCTTTGTTCTTAAAGAATATGTGTCTTTATTACACTTATCTCCCAATTATTGGGCTGAATAAATCAGATAACCACCTTCATTGTATATGGGTGTGGGAGGGGTAGGCCACTGTTTCTCAAATTGATGCATTTCATTGATGCATCACATGATAAAAGTCTTCTGAGGATACATCAGCTGTTCCAGCTTGATGTGGGCTCTGACACATTTAATAATAATATAATAATATACTTTATTTATATACCGCTCTTCCGGAACGATCAAAGCGGTTCACGGGATCTTTAAAAACATACATCATAAAAACACATATCACAACGTATCTATACACTGGTACCCCGGGATACGAACGCGCCGCGATACGAAATTTCCGGGTTACGAAAAAAAAAAATTAATTAATTATTTCCGGGTTACGAAGGTTTATCCGGGTTACGAAAAAACGCTGGCGCTTTTTAAAATGGAGCCGCGGCAGAGCCGCGGCTTTTCCCCATTAGCGCCTATGGGGATTCGGCTAACGAAAGACTTCCGGGTTACGAAAATGGCGGCGGAACGAATTAATTTCGTAACCCGGGGGACGAGTGTACAGTTAAATATCAGTAAAAGCCAAGCAGCATATAAAAACAAACACATACATGGAATCTATCATTTCTATCAGAGGAAACTTTCTCTATAAAGAGTCCGGAGGATATGCTAACCGGAAGAGGTGGGTCTTTAAAGCCTTTTTAAAGGCATCCAAAGGCATTTACACCTACAACAGATAACTAGAGAGGTCTTTCCAAACTATTGGTGGCCAATATCCTACATAGTAAATCAGAACAGTTATAAGGAAAATGAAATTAAACACAAAACGTTGCTCAAATAACACTACTCGTGAACCACTGGCCTCAGGTCAGTCATAGGACCACTGCTATACTTCATCCTGATGTGACTTCAATAGCAAGAAAGCTCACATGTGAAGAAACAACACACAGAGACAGTTACTGGTCTTTGGAAGAAATGAAGATGTTATTAATTTTTTTTTAAAAAAATGTGGCTAAGACAGTCACTCTGTTATTTTAATTTTCCCTATTCTTAGAGAGCTAAATATTAAGCTTATCATATGGCACTTGGAGGAAAGGGAACCAAATGGAATGGGGGAAAACACATGTTACTGTATGGGAGAACGCTGCTGATGCCGCTGGAAATCCCCAAGCCCTTCCCCATCCGTTTCATTGCAGCCGATTTTGAAAGACGATTTTGAACCATTCTTCAAAATAGGCTGAAGGGAATGGCTGGGGAATGGCTTGAGCACTCCTGTGGCACCAGCAGCATTCTCCCCATGTGGTAACACACATTTTCCCCCATTCCATTCCCATTCCTCCAGGTGCTGTACAATAAGCTTATATGTCAAAGGAGAGCTTCCTTCCCCTCACCCTTTTTGCAACACACTCCCAAACTCAACTGCAATCAGATCAGCATTGCAGCACTGCAAGATAACTAAGCCCTAGGTACTCTTGATTCCACCATATTCACACCCTGAAAATGAGGGGAGGGGTGTTTGTAGAGTAGCAATAGCAATAGCATTTGCATGTCTATACTGCCTAATAGTGATCTCAGCACTCTCTGAGCAGTTTACAATGTGTAAACCAATTGCCCCCAACAAGCTGGGAACTCATTTTACCAACCTAGGAAAGGAAGGAAGGAAGACTGAGTCAACTTTGGAGCCCTGGGATCAAACTCACACTGTTGTGGCTGCAGTACTGGGGTTTAACCATTGTGCCACCAGGACTCCTAGTAGTCTTTTCCAGCCTGGGATTGCTTTGACTAGCTGGGGGATTCTGGGAGTTAATAATGCACCACGTCTGGAGGGCACTAGGTCAGTCAGAGTGTTGTAGTTGAATATGCAAGGATTATATGTGCTCATTCCAGACACTTTATCTATGCTGAGTATCCTCCCCTTGTAGGAAGGATTTCTACCCCTTGTGATCTGTACATGGATTGTGAAATCCATGTGGAGCAAAGAGCAATGTCCCCACAGAACACCAGGTGGCTGTAAGAATTGCTGAATAACGAACCCAGAGGATTTCTGCCACCACTCCTTAAGAGAGGGCCAGATAGCAATCATTTTGTGAAATATTGGCCAGCTCCATAATTTTTTTATATAAAAAGAAACTTACATTTTAGAGCACTCCCAGTGGAGAACAAGCTTCACAAAACATTAGACTTGGAATAAATAAACAGGCTCCAAAATAGTTTTGTAATCCCACACCTAGCGGGGGCCATTGGAATCCAGTTTGACTTACACATGTGAATGGTATTAGAGATTCTTCACAACCTATCTCAGATTTTAACAATCCTATCTGTTCCAGCTGACTTAAAATGATGGATAAGACACCCCTTGTTACAGGCAGGGCTAATGAATGGGAGCATTTCCAAGAGCCTGAAGTCCATAATGTTCCTTCAGAGTACTGATGTCACAGGCTGCATGTCCAAATCTATCCCACACAATCAGGACACGCACACAATCAAAGGGGCCATTTCCTTTAGCTACCATTCACATTAATGTCAGATGATTATTATGGATTTTACAGACACAATTGGATTACAAATACCTTTTTGAACAGAATTTAATATCTCAGTTTTTCTTTAAAAAATTACCTCAGTGTTGTACACAAGAAAACTTAATGAAATATTTTATAAATGACAAAAAAATGTCTAAATGCTTTAAACACTAAAACAAAACCAGTAATAACTGCACCCAAGATTAGAGAGGCACCGAAACCATTCTTTTCTGTGATGTCAAGGAAAGAGTGGAAAGAAATTACACAGTTTATGTATCAGGTGAGCTGCCATGAGTAGATAATTCTGCAGTCGGTGCTACTACTGAAAAGGCCATTTTCTCAATAGGTAGCCTCTGCGGCTGCATCTACATTGCAGAAATAAAGCAGTTTGACAGGACTTTAAGTGCCATGGCTCAGTGTTAAGGAAACCTGAGATTTGTGGTTTGTTTTGCCATCAAAGCTGTCTGACAGAGAGGACTAAATATAATACAAAATTACAAATCTCAGAATTCCATAGCATTTAGTCATGGCAGTTAAAGTAGTGTTATTTTCTGCAGTGAACAAGCACCCTAGGTTGAATCTTTATTTTGGTCTAGGTGATAAAACAATGTTCTCATGAAGACAACAGGCTTTTAGTGGAGCACAGCATAGGCCATATGGCCCATATAGCAGTGTTTTGCAACATCTCACAGCCAGAAAAAGCCAATGATCTCCGTGAGGATGAGGAATATCTCACCCTGACAAACAGGGAAAGGCAACTCCCTCTCCCACACACTCCCATCCCTTCTCACTCTCTAGCATCAGTTGCCTGAGGTAGCATCCTCTGCCTACTTAAAGGTAATGCCAGTACACATGGATGACACTCTTCTGAACATCCCTACAGTTTTCCAGTGAAAAACATAACGTTTTCATCTTGGGTTTGGTTAGAAAGAACTGGGGAAGGAGTATGATGTTTTCAATATTATTTGTTTAATTTTTATTTTTTCATTGGGTTTTTCTTAATTGAAAGCAAAGTCAAACCCTTTTGACTTGCTTTTTTATTTCATCAGCCCATCACCATTTGACAGCTGTTTTGAAGGATATGGTCTGTTCCAAAGGGTATGGACTATTCCAAAGACAACCTGAAACATCAGGCTTTCCTTGCCTCCCAATATTTGTCACTCAGTTATATGGATGTGTGTGAGGCATTTCCTTCATGGCCTTTTTTAAATGATTGTACATTTCTCTTTTCCCCAACTCACGTTCTCTCTCTCTGCTCCCTCCTTCCTTTCCTACCCTTTGGCTGAATTGTACTACATAAATAGGTATACACATTGAGACAGACATCATATCCACAACTATATCTTAAACATCAAAGGGAGTGTGTGATGATTTTTTTAAAAAATGCAAAATTAAGAACAGAAGTGCCCTGATTTGACATACTTTTTTGCTTTGTTTTGTTGAAATCAGACAGTTTCAAAGAAAGTTTTCCAGTAAAACTATTTGAAGTGGTTTCCAAAGAATGTTGTTCTATCTTATCTGACATTCAACAAATCCAGGGCCACCACTGATATTGCATATTGTGCAGCTTTGTTTTGCCTGCCCTAGATATTGTACACTCAGCACTTCTTCACTATCCAGATGAACTGTTATCTAAGTGGTTCATCTTTCCTGGACCACTTGAAGTCTGGCAAATGGTGGTGAGTGGCAGGTCTTTTGTTCTTTTTGAGGAACTATATTATTTATTTCAGGGTTTAGTTTCTACCCCACTTGTCCTTCAGTGAGTTAAAGGTGGTATGCACGGATCTCTTGTCACTGACTTTGTCCTGTAAACCTTTTCAAAACACTCCCTGATTTTGGTATTGGTGACCCTCAGGTGGCTACAGCACTGGAAGCCAGTGTTTTCTATTTTCTATGATTGTCTC
Source organism: Sceloporus undulatus (assembly GCF_019175285.1). Classification (NCBI taxonomy): domain Eukaryota; kingdom Metazoa; phylum Chordata; class Lepidosauria; order Squamata; family Phrynosomatidae; genus Sceloporus; species Sceloporus undulatus. The sequence goes on along the minus strand of NC_056523.1, from coordinate 302,130,152 downwards.
CTGGGGGGGGGGGTTGCAAAACAAAACGATACTGAAGATTTAGTGACTACCAGAAGATATAAAACATTAAGCAGGAAAAGTATCATGGGACAAGTTAACAGAGTGCTACTTCTGAGAATAAGTGGATTTATCATTAATTCAATGAAACAATTTGTTTTAATATCAGTTTAACCACTTTTGTTTACCCCTTCCCTGAGACAATGCATTATAGCCTCTTCTGCCAAACAACCTATGCTCCCAACAAACCAAGATCTCCATCTCATCATATTATCTAATTTCTATCTGCTGTTTCTTAATCTTATCCTAGTTGTTCCTTTTTCCTAGCTCTTCCTCTTATTCTACCTCCTTGTCTGTCTGACCCATCTATATCAACAGTGTGATGCAGTGGCTAAAAAAGCCAATATGATCCTAGGCTGCATCAATAGGCGTGTCTATTTATTTATTTATTTAGGTATTTATATCACGCCCTTCAGCCCTAATGGCTCTCAGGGCGGCTTACATTTATTATTTTTTAACCAGACAGTTCCCTGCCTGCAGGCTTACGATCTGAAAGACACGACACAAAAGGAGAAGGGAATGGTGAGGGGGGGAGGGGATCAGGTCCAGCATTCTTCTCTCCCTCTGAGGCCTGGACCAAGGCAGATGGACCGGAGGGAGGACTCTGCTTCTTCCAGGCAGGCCTGGTGGAGCTCGCCTGCCTCTCTCCCCTTCAAGATGGCTGCTGAAGGGAGGTGGCTGCTGAAGTTTAGATTGAGAGAAGTAATAGTATCACTCTACAGTCCTCCCTCCCTTCTTGCGGTCTTTGGACTTGCATCCCTCGCTTATGCACAGAGGGAGAATGAATGAGACGTGTGCCAATAGCATGCACCCGCATGCACCTATGTGTCTGCACCTATATTCAAGCCAATGGGGCTTGAATATAGGTGAAACTCCATTTTTGCGAGGGGGTTCAGATTGGATTCCCCCATGAAAAAGGAGTGGCGACTGTATTTTGCTTTGGAATACTGGAATTTGTAACAAATAGACAGAGAATGCTAAAAATCTCACAAAACTACAAATCCTAGAATTCTGTACCATGCTATGGCAGTTAAAGTGGTATCAAACTGCATTATTTCTGCAGTGCAGATGCTGCCTCAGTTGCTGAGTTTCAAATACATCTGTAGAAAATGGCTAAGAAAACAAGATACATTTAGCGAACCCCTACTTTCCACATCCTTTTTTTTAAAGCAAAGGTGGATCACAAGCTTCAGGATTTATCTGAATCAAAGAGGAAAGGTACAAAAGCAGGTCAGTTTTAGCATTTGAATTTGTAAAATATATTGGCTGCTGCACATACAAAATTTAATGAAATATAAAATAATTCTGAACAGGGGAATGGAAAGGGAAGTTATCTATGAATTATATGAATTCTCAGAGGTAGCACTCTGTTGACTTGTCCCATGATAATTTTCCTTTGAATATACATTAAGAAAATGCTGCCATCTTTGCTAACTCACAATCATTCTTCTATATCTGAAATTTCAGAAGATCTTTAAGCCTTAAAATGTAAGGAGTTGCATAAAATGCAGTGGTCTCCTTAAGAAGATGATCAAAAACCTGGAAGGGGTGAAAGCTGGTGTGACCAATAGACAAGATAGTGTCCAGCAAATGGGCTGAGCCAGGGAAATAGCTCCTCATATCGTTTGAGGATTATGTGTTTCCTTTTTCAGTCCATCAGCCATCATTGAACAGAATGTTCAAGTACTATAAAGTACTGTATTCTTGGTAACTGGAGGCCATATTAATTTTTTAATTTTTTTCATACTTTTCTGACTGCTTATCATAAAATTTTGTTTAAGAAAAATATCTTTCCCAGCCTATCCTCTGTAAGAATGATTCTGTCCTGAATTTCTTGAAGAAAGGTTAGGATTAAAGTATAATACCTGATGGAGAACATCATTTGTTCATATAAACCTAAACTGTAACTAGTATATATACCTTTTTAACCACTAAGTAAATGTGGTTTTAAATCCTGCCTGTGCAAGCAAAACCAAGAAAGCTTTGCATGAAATGTCACTGTGGCTGGATGTGTGTTTGGGAGAGGGAGGTTTCCATGATACTCCATTGGATATCGCATATATGCTTAGTTAGCCTTCTCTCAAATGAAAATGGAGCTATCTCTGTACTTAATATAAAAGATTCAGATTTAAGGGTTAAATGTATAATCTGCTATTATCATGCCGCAGGTAAAGCTCTGAAGTTAGTTCTTCCAACAGATAAATGTTATATTGTTTTTTGTGGGGGGTTTTGAGCTGTGTGACCATGTTCTAGAAGGATTCTCTTCTAGAGCATGATCACATAGCCCAAAAAACCCATAAAAAACTATGGATGCCAGCCATGAAAGCCTTCTACTTCACAAATTGTTATATTGTTCTTCCATTGCTCATTACTGGATATTAGTCAGATCACTGTGTTGATCTAAACTAGGTACTGGCTCCCCAAATATTGTTGGCCTTGAACTCCCATCAGCCCAGCCTATGGCCAGGGGGTTGCAGTCCAAACATGTGTAGAATCAAGAGTTCCCTCCTCCCTGCTCTAAGGACTGTAGATGAACAGTACAGTAAAGTCATTTAGTGGTTTCAGACTATTATTATTATTATTATTATTATTATTATTATTATTATTATCATTATCATTATCATTTGTATCTCATGTTTTTCCCATAAAGGGACTCCAAGTGGCTTACAATTTAATAATAATAATAATAATAATAATAATAATAATAATAATAATTTATATCCTGTTTCTCTGTTACAAAAACAACTGGAGCAGCTTACAATTTAAAATTCCAACAATACACTAATTAAGAGCCCAAGCTTCCCTCCTCCCTTAAAATGACAATTAAACATATGACAATGAAAATAATCTACCTAAGCTAGTAATATGATGAATCTCCTCTGGCAGGCTATTCCACAATCTGGGAGCGGCAGAAGAGAAGGTCCTCTGGGAGGTAGCAGTCAGTCTTTATAGGCTGCAATAAATTCCTCCCAGAGGATATGAGAGCACGAGGTAAATTGTATGGAAGAAGGTGATCTGGTAAATAGGTTGGGCCCAAGCCATGTAGGGTTTTAAAGGTCAAAACCAACACCTTGTACTCCACCTGGAAACCAATAGGCAGCCAGTGGAGTGATTTCAGGATGGATGTTATATGATCACTCCTGGATTTTCCAGTGACCAACCTGGCTACCATATTCTGTGCTAATTGAAGTTTCCGGGTTAAGCACAAGGGTAGCCCCAAGTAGAGTGCATTGCAGAAGTTAAGTCATGAAGTTACCAGTGCATGTACCACAGTTTCCAGGTACCCTGGTTCCAGGAAAGGATGCAGCTGGTGTATCATCCGAAGCTGATAGTAAGCACTCCTGACCGTTGCATTTACCTGATTTGTCATCTGGAGTGACAGATCTAGGAGCACCCCAGACTGCAAACACAGTCCTTTGAGGGGAGTGTGACTCCATCTAGGACTGGTTGTTGTATCCCGATACCTGGATTAGGGGCCCCTACTGTGAGTACCTTGTCTGGATCCAGTTTTAGTCAGTTTTTCCTCATCCAGTCCATTACCGCTTTAAGACATTCATTGAGAGGAGAGGAGATATACCATCAGCAGTCAAAGCTGTAGACCGAGACATGGAGAAAGAACAGTACAATTAAAAACATACAAAAGTGATGCATTAAAATACAATTAAATTATTGCAATATTAAAACAGAATACTAGTTTAAAAAAAAAAAATAATCCTGGGGAGGGGAGACAGACAATCCCTGGAAAGGCTAGCAAAAAATTAGTGGAGGCAACTCAGGAGTAAGAATAGGTGTAGTCCTGAAAGAGAGAAGGAGTATTAGCAGTGATCATTTACTATTGGGTTATTATGTATTATGCCCCATATCTTCTAGCACTTTGAGCTTCTGATTTACCCACTAGTTTAATGTTATTATTGGTAGGAGGCAGACTGAGCATACTATTCCAGCTTTTCTTCTCTGGGAGATTAAAGGACTGTTTAAAATAGTTCCAACTAACATATCACCATTCGGTTTCTTCAAGGGGAAAAAAAACAGTGTTGGCAGAGTCCTTTTTCAAAGGCAGACTCTTCCAACCCCCAGCCGAAGAGGATTAGCATATAACATGTTTCATTCTACAGTTACCAACGTCCCCATTTGTCAGGGAAGTCCTGATTATCTGTCATCCCATTTTTCAGCTGCTTTCTCTCTCTCCTCTCTCTCTCTCTC